>NW_015090786.1:9648599-9817968 GCF_001431845.1 Calidris pugnax | reverse complement strand
CCCTTCACAGTCCCCCCTCCGTACCCCCCCAGCGACACCCCTACAGCACGCAGCAGCCCCCGTTCAGCACCCACCGCGGCCCCACCGGCACCAGCCCTGCCCCAGCCCCTCCTGCTCCTCTCCCCGTGGGTCTGGAGGAGCCCCCGAGTGGAGCCAGACACCCCCAGGGCAGGAGCTGATCCGCAGGTGGCCGTAGGGTCAAGAAGACTAAACACTTTGGCAAGACCCACACGGCTGGCTTCCACAGAGTGTCCGGGAGCGGCCCCCACACTCCCCTCCAGCTTGCACCCCACACCAGCTCCTCGCGGGACAATCGGCAAGGTGTCCCCATCCCTCTGTTTGCAGAAGGGAGGTGGTCAGTCAGGCCGGGGACAGAGCCAGGGGAAAGCCCCAGGGCCCCCCCGCTATGCTCTGACCACTAGTCCACACTGCCAAGTGGCCCAGCTGTGCCGGGACACGCGCGGGTCCCAGCTCCCCGAGCAACCCCCAAACCTAAGTTTGCAAGGAAATCACTGGCGGGAAAGCACCTGGGCATTCCCTGCGATGAGACAGCCAAGGATGGGGAAAGGGTGGGATTTTGGAGAAGTGGCAGCACCTAAAGGGATGGGAACTCGGTTCTGTAAAAAAATAACCTGCCACCTGCAGAACTCGAACAAACGGTACAGAATACGCAAGCTTACGTCAAGGTATAGCTTAGCTTGTTCCTACAGATACATTTGTTAATTTGTCACTCCAAAGGTTAATCCTTTGTTGGATCCCTGAATGGTCCCCTGGGCGCAGGGCTCGAGGCACAGAAAACATGGAAAGTTAGTACTGCCTTTAAAACAAACAGAATGATAGATTTGCTGTAATCTGTTCTATAAATGGTCAAATGGAGTACAGAACTTAAATCAATATGGGAAAACAAAAGGAAACTGCAAAGATCACAAGTGAAACTCTTCTTCCATTATCCTAAAATGCTTTAGAAAATGACAGAAGAGCTCACCGCGTGATTGTGAATCCAAATGACCATTGGTTTGTTACGACAAATTATTGATTTCCCTCCTCTGGGTAAAAGAAAATCCCTATTCAAACAGAAGGGAAATGGTAACTTGGAGCCTGATCCAAAGCCCATTTAAATCAACAGAAGTGCTGTAAATGAATGACTGATGTTGAAAAAAAATCAAACAGGAGGGAAAGGTGAAACATTAGAAATGGCACAGTAGAGAAGGAAAACATCTTTCCAGCCTCATTAAGAGACTATGTCAATAGAATTCAGCTTTTAGATGCCTATTCTAAGCAGAGACAGTTATTATAAACAACTTTACATGTTATTTCCTTAAGCCAAGTTGTTTGTTTTCATCAATATTCAGCAACACCTCTCCTTAAAACATCTTTCCCAGTATTAAAGCAGATCCTGCTGCATGATGTGTTTCCAGGTGACTTGGGGCCTGTGAGACTCTCAGGTCACTAATACCTCCTGGTGACTGCTCGACAGTCGATGGAGACCCTACTGGTTTCCATCCATAGCCGTTCCTCAGGATCAGAAACTACAGGGAAATAAAAAAGGAGGAGAGGAAATGGATTTTCTCTACTTTAAATTCGTGTCTGTGAAAATATATATGTAAGCCTTTCTTCCCTCAGAGGTCTTCCCTTGGTTGACGTGCCTCTTTCCAGTTTGTTGCCAGTCTGCAGAAAGAGGGACATCAACGACAAAGGCAAGGAGCAGCCCTCCTGGCTTCCTCAAAGCAGCAAGACAAGATGCCATACACGTTCAGAAACTAGGACCATATCCCCGGTCTGGGTGAGGAGTGTGACTAAATAATTCACTGCGTATCTTCTGCCAGCCCCGAGCGCCGGCTGACACTGCTCTGTACCTTGGTGCCACTGAGGGTACTGTTGCAGGGACACTGCAACACTGAGGAGATAGCACCAACCAGGCTCTAGCTTATAAACCTCACAATATAGAGCTTTTGATGGTTTTGTCTTTGTGATGATGTTTTTAAAAGAAAATAATTTTAAAAAAGAGATTAGGTTAGGAAAGACTGAGTTAAAAAGTCAGATCTGAACACCACCAAGGAGAGAAAACTCAGTTCAAAGAGGCCATTTGAAGAAAAATGGTTGCTAGGAGTTGATGGCTATAGAAGTTTAAGACCAGACTGGACCACTGGGATTTCTAACCTAGTGCTTTATGGAAGCCGTAGGCTTATCTGTATTAATTCTTGCTTCTGGTCCATAGCCTTTCTTTTTCCTTAATGTACCAATCTTGAGACAAAAATCAAGGCTGATCTATTACAGCTATTGTGGAATGTTCCAATGATTGCTCACAGCCATTTGTAAAAAGTTTTAACTCTGCCTGTCTTTAAAATACTGATTGGTCTTGCATTGGCTTCTAGGTCTTGTTTTTATTATGGATTTCTCCATGGAACTACTGAACTTTTATTGAACTGTTCCTCCTCAGATGGTAGCTTTAAGGTTGTGATGATAAAGACATCTAGATAAGCACTCTCTGAGTCTCTTTATGTAAGGCATATTTTCCATCCCTTCAACCATTCCCATTAAATCTTTTTACTCCTTGAATTGCAAGCCAGGGCTGCATCAGATATTTTTTCAGCAGAGGTCAGGCCAGTGCTAAATGGATGTTACATCACATTTCTATTCTTACTGGGTACCCAGTGTTTCACCAGCCAAGGATTTCATTCAGTCTTCTTCCCACCCAGTCTCCCTGACGTGCAGCAGAGCACCCCCACCGACTCATACACCTCTCATCTCCTCCAAGCCCTCTCCAGGACTGCCGCGCTCTAGGACAGGTTATTATATCCAGCATGGCCAATAATCTTTGTCCCTAGATATATATATCCCTACTTTATTGAAATACACATCGTTTACTTGCATGCTGCTTTCCAAACAGCCCAGATCACTCAGCACACCTCTCTTTTATAGTTTACAACTTCCTTCTTTAACCTACTACCTTTATCAGTAATGAATTTACATTGATGTACTGGATTTAGTAAGATCTTACGGAGATCATTTCTTGGCCCCAGTCCTCTGGAACCTCTCCAGAAACAAATCAACTTCAGCAACAATTCCCACTTTGTAATCATACTTAAGAATCTAGCATTTAATCAGTTTCTAGTCTGTTTCCTAAAAGCTATTTTGATTTTGTATCCAATTTATTCACTAACATGTCATACAGTATCAAGGGTCTCTCAGACACAAGCAATGTCATAGACATGACTGATGAAAAAACGTGCTTTTTTTTTTTTTCCAACTTCATCAGTTGGTCCAGTAAAAGAGTAAAAGAGTAAAAGACTAAGGTTCCCCATAAATTTTGGCTCATCTAACAGAAGGCGAATAAACAACACTACTAGTTTCACCAGTCAAAAATACAACAGTGTTCAAAAAATGATATAATATTAGTTTGACAATTTCAGTTCCCAAATGGATTGCTGACTGCATCTTTAAACAGCCATTAAATTACTAGGATTATTTTACAAGTAGTTGGCATTCTGTATGAGGTCAACAAAGTACCAACATTTACAGGAGGTGTTTCTTTCCCTGGGGACCGCACAGGATGGTACCGTGCCAAAAGAGACCAGTATGTTCTAGGTAAGAACTCATTTCCTCGCTGTGAAAAGTCAACCAAGTCCTAAACACAAGATTTACATTGCTTTCATCTTTAATCGTTCATCCTAGCAGGTGCATGAGCAGTAGCATTCTGAAGAGCTGGAAACAGAATATTGCAATCATCAGATTTCGCATGTTATGAGAGAGTAAAACACATGAGCATCACAGAATCACAGAACCGTCATGGTTGGAAAGGACCTCTGAGATGACCGAGTCCAACCACACACACACAAAACACCCCTACACTCTCAGCCACTAGAGCATGCCCTGAAGTGACACATCTACACGTTTCTTAAATACCACCAGATACCATCATTTTGCACAACTCTGAGTCTCCCTTAAACCTGTCTTTCCAAAGCTGTGAAGTAAGAATACAACCATGGTTTAAGTGAACTCTGGAGCAGGTTCAAAGATAATACCTACATTTGGAGCAACAGAAATGGGAACTAAAAAGGCATGAGATTTCAAAAGGAAAGAACTGGATGGACAGTTAAAAGGCCCACGGTTGAAAGTGAAACAGTATTGTTTGACAACCTTGCTTAGAAGTTACTAGGGAATGAACAGACCTATTTGAAGAAAAGCAAGAACTACAGCTTTACACTCTCTGCATATCAAGAAGACCAGAGAACCTGTGTAATTGAACATACAGTGTGAAAAGAACAGAGTGAAATGGTATCAGCAACTGCCATGTCAGTTGAATGGACCATCTCACTGCAACGCACTGGCCCACTTCAGCTACAGGATAAAAGCCATTTCAGAAAGATTCCAGAACAAGCACTCTAAAGGTACGTCTACTTAGCCTTGCTGTGGACCATCTTATGTCAGCGTATAAAAGCAAGCTTTAAATTGGTTTGTTTTGATACTGGGCAGCACAGGTATGAGGAAAGCAGAGCAGAAACCACAGAAAAGGAGTTCAGAGATAGCACAGCTACTACTGCTCCACTTCGGGCTAACTGCCAAATCAGCCATGACTGCCTTAAGGAGGGTTTCATAAAGCACATTTGGGCCATTTGATCCAACTGATATATGAGTTATCGTAGCAAACTGATGAAGCCAAGCAAAACTCTGTGTTTCTGCACAGAAATTCTAGATTAAACAGCTTGGGATATAGTTATCATAGATGATTTCTACATCATTTGCCCTATTTAAAAATACCCACTTGAACATTTTCATTGCTTTATACTGTTGGAGTATTTTATTACTGTTAGAAATGTATTGACAACGGCAGCATTATTTACAGGCACATGGCTCCTGATCTGCTATATGTTATGTTAAATGCTGTTAGGGAAGAGAGAGCTACAGCAGGCACGCTGTGTATCTAAGATATGTGAGCCCAGGAAGGCTGGCAGTTACCAGGCACAGGAATTAAGAACTAAGATGAAATATTTCACGTCATCACTGTGTGGGACTGCACGGACCTTTCAAGCTTCAAGGGTCCTTTAAGACTGGAAACCTAATCCGTAGTTTCTAGTTACTTAAAGTTGCAGGCAGAATCCTCTCAACACACATTTATTTATACAAGTGTTATATTGCCAAGTGTCAGAGTGAACAAGAACTGTATGTACTAATTTAGCGACATGATAATGCAAATAGTAAAGAAGAAGAGTACAAGAATTGGTTTCGGGCATCCATTGACTGAAGCCCAGCAGGCCGAGCAAAGAGGATGGAAGAAGGAAAGGTGTAATTTTCTCCTCAAGCACTTTTGATTCTCTTTCATTTATTACTCCAGATGGAAGGAACAACAGAGGGGCTGGTAAGCAACATGGTGTCTGACAGGCAGAAAGTGAAAGCTGTTGATATAAACAGTGAAAGCAATCTCCTGTGCTTACTTTACGAGTTCACAATCTGAAGCGGACAGAGAGAAATAGCTTACGTGTAAAATACATGTACACAAACCCGAAAAATAAAGCCCTTGAAAGAAGAGAGTGTTTAACCGAGCGTTTGAGGATGCTTAAGTTCAGGCCCCCGCTGAAAGCCTCAAGGATTTCATGGACTACAGCATGTACGTGCCTGTTTGCTAAATGGGAATGCGATTACCCACGCGCTGAAGTCGTTTCCTGAATCTGACTCTTAGCCACTGCTTAACATCCACACAGAGAAACGTTCAGCTTAGGCAGCCATGGCAGAGAGGTACTACAAGTCATGAAAGTATGCGGTTCATTTATATTAAAAGGATATGCTTGTCACATTTACCAGGCTTGTTTGGGTTTTATGCTACTGAGCTCTTTGCTGAAGGCCGAGTCTGTCTGGAAAAGAGGTCTGTGCCAATGATATTAGAGAACCAGAATTGCTCAGCAGAGTCAGTTTGGAGCAGATGGTCTCAGTGACATTTTGGAAGATAACAATGGATAAAAGGAAGCTCCTAAGCCAGACCTGGAAATACTAGCCTGAAAAAAAACCAAACCAAACCAAAAACCACCAAAAAACCACACAGAAACAAAAGAAAAAAAACAAACCAAACAACAGAACAAAACCAAACCCCACCAATAGCAGCAGACTTAAGGCAAAAGGGCAGAAGAAAGTCAAGGTAAAAGGTAAGAGAGATCTGTGAACCATGGGAATGACTGGGCCAAAGGAAAATGGTGGAGTTAGTGACAGAGATCACGCATCAGAAGAAAGACTGAAAAAAGAACTCAACAGGGAATACCAAAAGATCTAACAAAATGGTCTCCAAGAAACCCACCCATGTGGGTGATACAACTTTCATGAATTACTAGCAAATCTAACTGCTTTGGGAAGCTCCCAACTGTGTCCCAAATGAATTGCAGGAAGGCTCAGGGAAGGTGGGGAAGAGAGAGCAGTAACTGCTCAACTTTCTGAGCCCTTGTAATTGCTCATCTTGCTGTTAAAGAGAAGTGGGTGACAACACACAGGTGTGGCACAAATAATAACGAGCTCTTCAAATTTGGTGGAGCAGTAATTGTGGATGTTTGGCTGAAACATGGGACAAAACAGATGTCCACCAAAAATGCAGTTTATTGCGATCAAAACCCATATGCAGTGTTGACAGTTTCCATGAAAATTTTGTTGGATAAAACCCAAAAGTTTGATTCCTAATTAAACAGATGTTGAAAAATTTTGGGTTTACTATTGTCCATTTCATTTTGGATTTCACTCATTCAAAGATATTATGCTCCCTATAGCATGTTTAATCATTTTTATCTTAGTAGTTACCAATCATCAGTATGAAACAAAGATATGTTTTCAGAATCCTTTTTTTTTAATTTCCATGAATTGAAATTTCAGGTTTTGTTTCCAATCAAGATAAAAACTAATTAGAAAAGCTATTATTTATTTTTATAAACCTGAGCACTAAAAAAAAAAGATATGATCCCAGAAAAATAATTTATTAAGGCAAAACTGAAAATAAAACAAGATGCTGCTCTCATCTGAGCTGAAAGCTCTCTATGGGCAGACTTCAGTTTGCTTCCATAAATTAGAGATATGGCACCACATAGTCAGATAAATGTAGGTTTCTTTCAAGTTTATCTTTGAGAGTCCAAGTTTCTCAAAGGCAAATTAAACTTTTCCACTGCTAACTTTGTTTTCCTTTTGGATAGGAAAATAAACTTTTCAAGACTTCATTGTATAAATATTCTTCTGATGAAACTTACTTACAACATTTCTGTATTTTCTATTTCAAATTAAAGCTTTGCAGCCTATTAAAAAGCAGAGGCAAAGATAGGCAAAAAATATCTTCACCATCTCTGCTGGGCTGCTTTGATGACTTTTCTCATAATTCAGCTGCTAAGTACTGCCAGAGTTAAGTAGCTTGGTACATGATGGGGGTGAATTTGTGTGCGCTCTTTCTTGTACCGATTTCACAGGCATTCACTTCACCCCTCATCCCTGGAAAAGGCTGCTGACCAGTGAATTTTCCTTCATCTGATCAAGAGTTAAAGAAAAGTCTTAATCATCACTATAAAAAGAGAAAAGAAACCCCCCAAAATAGCTTAAAGCATCATGCCAGAATAGCAGTTCTAAGTTAATAGCTATTTACCCCTGGGAAGGTTCATTTCCTTCAGGATCTCTGCAGAGCTACCTTTAGATTTTGTCACATTCAGCTGTCTCATCCACAGCCCCTGCCCAAAAACCTTTCCCCTCGCAACCAGTGACCTTTTCACGCTCCTGGTATGGAGGCACTGGAGCTGGGATGCTGGCACAGGATGAGAACTGGGGCACCAAGCTCCGAGGATGCTGCAGCCAGTCTTGTGCAGATATCAGCTTGGGCATAGGGAGGGTCAGAGTGTGCGACATCCCGACACTGAGTACAGCTGCCACCACCCACCAGCCCAACCCTCTGTCATCAATCGTGGCACAAAGAGCTGTTTGCTAGAGACCACAGCTGGCACAGAGGAGAGAGGGTAGCAACGGGAAAGGCACGGGGAGAAACGAAACCTTGAATTTGTCCCTCCACCTCACATGTACCTTGTATAATGATTACTAAGACTGTTCGCACAATGAAACCTCATTCCGGTCTGAGGTTCAGAAGTGCTGAGCTGTAGTCAACAACAATAAACAGCCTTTTGTAAAGAAAAATGAAGGATTTTCTAAAAGGCAGGCCATACAAAGCCTACTGAAATGCAGTGGGAGATGGATGACAAAGCCTATCTGTTCTTTGACATTCTCCCCTGGCAGAAATAATTTTGTCTGGATTTCTGGCATGAAAACAAACCTATCTATTCCTATACCACCTTTTCTATAGTGCTGTCCCTTTCCAAACCATTATGAAGTCTATATGCACATATTGTCACACTAAATAGTATCACAGCTTCCTAAACAATTCACCAAAAAGCCACTGCACATTCATAACTGTGAACTGTGAAAAAGAAAAAGTCAATTTTGACAGTGTAAGAAACAAGGAAGAAATACGAGCAAATAAATTGTTAGGAAAAACACATTGCTTGTCTCCCAAACTGCTCTCATATCATCATTCTCTTCATAAAGAAATTCATTACCTGTTATTACTTCTGCTGTGCGATAACTATAATGAACATCATGAAAACCTCTGCAGGCTCTGCTCAAGAGCTCACTTCTAAACCACTGCAAAAACCTGATGTTTGGCAACATTTTCATTTCACTTGTAGAAAATGAAGCAGCCATGAGGAACAGATGAGAGCTGAAGTTTTCAATAAACATCTTGGTATGGCAAAATTAAAGTTTAGTTTAGTTTGGCTTTTGCTTTGGGTCTGATTTTGGTTTTGTTATTACTTTTCTACACCATCAGATTTTAAAGGGTGAGAACCTATTTTCCATGCTGCCATGCTGGCTTCAAGGGTATGGGTGGTCCTTCATGGGACTTCTCAGTAAATTGTTATTTCTTTGCAGCCCTTCCCTCTCAATGGGAACAGAGCTGTGTCAGCATCCAAAGGAAGATCCTGGGATTCAGCAAATTTTCCATTTGAATTTCACTTCAGAGAAGAGAGTACACCACCACCAAAGAAAGAGGAGAGGCTGACGCTTCAAATCAACAGTTTCAAATTCGAGGCAAAGGAACGTAGATGGGACAAGAAACGAAACGAAAGGTCTGGTCTTTATCACAGGTTTGGCTTTGTACACGTATCTCACCTAATACATATGATAGGACACTGCTCTTGGCAGACTCATGGACCACTATTTCAAAAACATTGAGAAGAAAAAGCACCTGCCTCCCCAAATGTGCATTGCTGTTTTAACAAAAGGTTTGTTTTGGCAGATTATTTTAGCCCTATCCTGTTCAAGTTACTCTCAGGAGCCATCCCTTTGAACCACGGTGATACCTTGCATGAAGAAATTAAGCAGCAGGATCACCAACATTATGAAAAGCATCACGCAGCAAAAATAACCTCAGTAGGAAATGTATCGACTCAATCTCATGGAAGTACATCATATAGAACGGTCCAAATAATTTTGGCTATTAAAGGGTCACAGTAACACATGGCTGCATTACCAGGAAATACAATAGTGAAAAGAAATATGAAAAACAGAAAAAATGAACACTGGAAAATGGAAAGAAAAGTCTGCAGTGTTCTATTTGCAATGCAACAATCACAGATCTTATCAAATCATGCCATTGTATCTTTGTATAGATTCCTCTATGTAGTTATGGCTGAAATGTGGGACAAAGTACACCCTATATTCAATTGATATAGGCAGCAGAACATAAAGCATTGAAAAGGATTTTTATTTTTTTTAATAAGGAACAGATGGTCACCTTATTCAAGCAGCTGTTGGGGGGAAAAAAATGATTCACTATCAGGCATCAAAGGCTAAAAATGGTCAGATTCAGATGCACTCCCTCCTGCTAAGTAGTGGTATCAGCTTTCAGCCCCTCACTGGAATAAGGCAGGAGAAAAGAAGTGAGGCGAGAGGTCTCCTCCTGGTCAGCTCTGCTGCTGCTCTCGGTGGGATATGAGCCGTACCTACAAATCTAAGCTGGTGCTGAGCAAAACCTCTAACTACGCCTCAAGGCATTTTTGATGTCCGAGTTCAATGCTAATAAGCAGAATCACCAACGAGTACAGTAAAGGAATAAGCATCTTAAAGCCCGTAAAATTAAAATTGAGTTATATCAGGAGATTATATTATATCACTAGGTGGCATTGCTCTAAATCATTCAGTGTGTCTCTTCTGAGCTCTTTCCTGTATGGGTACTATTCTAACAGCTGGTGAAACATGCAGGTTTCCTGGAGGTGGCACCAGCCATGCTGCTCCAAGTATGTGTACAACACTTCAGCAAACCTATGTGGTATGAGATTTTATTCTAACTTTGGCCTCAACTCTTCTGTATAGTGCTACAGAAATAAACACAGTCCAAAATCAGATATTCAATGACTCCAACAGAAAGCCTCAGCCTACTCACACAAGCATTTATAAAACAACCGCAGCCCCCTCTGATGGCTCCCCCCTTCCACAATTCACCTTCACAAATCTGGTTACAGCTCATTTTCCCGTGTTGTACAACAGCTGCAAAGCCAGGGCTTTTTGCCAATTCAACACACCACTGGGTTGGCTCACTGGCCCACTGAATTTGAAAAAAAAGTTTAAAAGTTATTTTCAATTTTTTTTTTCGCTTGAACTGTGGAATTGTCTCTGAAAGCCGCTAATGAAAAGTCTGACAGCATGAAATAGAGGAGTAAAAAACCATGAACATTTGTATTATCTCTAAACCTGAATAAAGTTTTCAACAGCACAGAATGATGCAAGAATTCAAACCTCCGTTTTGAAACAACCTTAGCAAAATGTGTGTCAAATTCAATTTTGGAAACTACTGAAATCTCATTCTGACTTCAGTAAGTAATTCCTATGTATCTAAGGCTTACGACTCAAAGTGCAATGGTAGCATATCCCAAAGAAGGTTTAAAGCTTCAAGGAGGTAAAGTTTAGCCATGTCCAAAAATGCAATCCTGAAATCCCCTAGCCTGTAATTACCAAAAGCACAGACATGGCAAAAAGACTGTTTATGTACTTTGTATTCAGGAGTCACTGGATAAGAAATATAGCAAGGTCTTGGAAAAAGGACTAGAACCTCGAACTCTTCACTCGTAGCTGAGGACCCCAGGCATCAGCTACAAAATTATGATCCTTCCATCTCTCTTTCCGAGAGAGAAGTAGTGAGGACATTCACCCACTTATGCAAGAAATCCCTGCACGTTTACTATCTTAACAGCTACAGCCTCTGTCCCAGGCCCCAGTAAAAAGGTACTTCTCGTGGTTTTGGCCAAATTTACCAAAACCAGTCTGACAGATGGCCTTCCCCTACCCCTATAAAAGTGGAGAGGAAGAGATAAGGAGATTTAGAAGTTTAGAATGAACTAAACTACTTTAATGAAGTATGAATATTAACATCAAGAAGAAGAAAATAATGAAATAGATACAATATATACAAAACTGTACCAAGCTCCCAGGATGACATCACTGGCAGGCACTGGGCAAGTCCCACACTGCACTCAGTGATGGATGGGAACTGGGTTCCAGCTCTGGAGTCAGGAACACATGGATCGAGATCAAAGGCAGATGAACAGAGTCCTCTTTGGACGTTGACCATTGGAAGAAGACAGTTGACCCTTTGATCCCTCAGCTTTTATACTGAGCATGGGGCAGATGGGATGGAATACCCCTGTTGGTCAGGTTTGGGGCAACTGTCCTGTCCGTTCCTCCCCACAGGTGGGACCCCTCTGCGCTTTTTTCATTTCCGACCCTCTAACGGGGCAAATACCAAAATTGGCTGACCTTGGTTGTTACAGCAATAAGTATAAGTAAGGGCCTGTCTGCATACCATTCCTTGGCATGAAGCACAAACATTGGTCTCATCACTCTGAAGAACAAGCAGTTTTCTCCACAATACGCCGTTAATTTCAGAGAGTTAGAAGAGGCCTAGCTAAGATGTAAAATTACTGAACAGAAAACTGGTTCTGTTTTACTTCAAACCGGGACAGCAACCTATGCCCTGGATGGCACTATCTGCTTTACTGAGTTGACAAGCTGATTTCTATTTGTCCCTGTTTCAACAAATCAACTCCATTAAGTCTGCACCAATGACCCTTCCCGTTTTTTTGAGCTCCGCAGTCAGAACAGCTCTGTATGTTCACATTTGACGGATTTTATCCTAGGGATGAGATGATTTGTAACAGTTGCATCACGCAGTTTTAGGAGAAACACATGGCCATTCCAGCTCTCTTTAAACTATTTCAGGGCAATGAGTGCTTTTCAGTGGAGGAAATCAAGCCAGTCAAAAACCAAATAATTGTTTTCACTTTCAGTACTACACAGAGTTAGTTTCCAAAAGTCCAAGAATTTTTGTAAAACAATCTTTATTTCCTCAACACTTCTATATGCCCTCTCACCCTGATGAACATACACATGACCACCTTCCAGCTCCGAGAAGTGAGATGCAGACTTACAGGAGGGGGTCAAGGGAGCTTTCCTCACTCTCTGAGCCCTTCCAGCCCGAGTTTCATTCACTGGGTTCTCCAACAATTGCTTCTAGTCCTTGGAATTGGGCACGTGTAACTGTTCAATCAGATTGGTAACACTTACTCATCCTTACAAACCACTTGAGCTCCAGGGATGAAAGCAGCTTAGCACTAATAGCAACTCTTGTCTTTAGCCTACAAAGGCCTTGAATACACACCAGGGGAAAAAAAAAATAATAGGAAAAAAAGTTTTAACAGCTTAACTGAATCAGTTTAGAAACAGTTTAGATAAAATCAGTGAATCTCCCTTCCACTGGCTGTTAAGAAAGCGTCTATAAATCAGTTTCTAAACCATTTAGTAAAATCAGGAAGAGCTGTGTGCTGCACTCTCAGCCTAAGGCACGCAGCACAAAGCTGGTGTGCTGCTTGCCCAAGAGACACCACTGATGTCCAAATACAATAGTTCTTCTCTCCCTTCTTTTCTGAAACAATTTCCCCCACAGATACAGCCCGAAAACACCCTCTTTGTAAAGGGTTCAGGAATGTTTTTGTTTTTTCTCTTTTCTCTTTCATCCAATCCAGCAAATGCCAGCCACTGATTAACATCTCATTTCCCCTCCTGCTACGTTATAAGTACCATTTCTTCCTGAAATACCCCAGTGCAGATGGACCAGTATCAGTCATTTGTACGTACTTGGAAGATCACACGTTGAATCACCCATGGTTAACAGGTAAGTGTCACAGCTTCACACTGCTGTATAGACATGGGCTGAGTGCACACTTTATGCCATTGAGGAGTAATTAAGTAGTCTCTTAATAATCTTAAAAATGAACAGTGATTGCTATTAATATATTAGTCATCTCATTAGAACTACCCACATACACAGGATGGATGATGATACTGACAATAAGATTTAAAAAGGAAACCCTATGTGATGATAGTGTGCCCTCAAAGGGAAGTGAGCGAGCTCTGTGGTTCCAATACAGGAATTCAGAGGCTGAATTCCTTCCTGGGTCTGCCACTCACTTCCAGTGTTGCACTCACCTACAAAATAGGGGCATTTATATAAATTTAACCAGGCATCCAGTATTGGAACATTTGCATGAAAGATTATGAGGAAATGCAAAACCTGATGTTTGCTCCCTCCAGAAGCACCTGACTGGAGTCTATGGAGACTCTAACTCAGCAGAGAAACAAGCTTTTTCTTCTCAAGAACAGACCATTCTTTGAGTCATTTATCCCTCATCCTCCTGGCTGCCTGTTGAAGGTCTGGCATTTCTCTGCTCAGGAAGCAATTCCATTCAATTCTGTAGCATCCCTCATGAGAGTCTCCACAGGGCTGAGCACCGAAAGGAAAGGTCACCAGGAAATCAAAGCAGGAGCGGTCTGTGAGCTGGTGCTCACGACAGCAGGAGAGAAAGATAGCTTTGTGGCTACAGGCACGTGGGCTTATTGCAGTTTTGTTGACCTCCGAGGATTCGGCTAAGATGTCAGATCTGAATTTCTTTTATTGAACATGCAAAGGAAAGTCAGGCAAATGCTAGAAGGCAGAATGCCTTCTGGAAAGAAGACATAATTATAACATCATAGGAACTACTCACGCATATATAAAGGAAATTGTATCTTAAAATCAGTATTTGCTGCGAGGTTCAAGTGAAAGAACATCTGAGACTGAAGTATTTATTAGCTACCTCTCTGCTGATCGTCATTAGTAATTATTAGTTACCTGACATTTCTGACAAAAGCAGGGTCTCTCTTCAGTCAAGAATTTGATGAGCTGCACTGGGAATATTTGGAGTAATGTGAACAATTCTGGTCACTCAGATTCAAAAAAGATTGAAAACGCTGCAGGTATTTTAAAAAAACCAAAACCCAAGGACAGTCATGGGAACCAAGAGTAAGCCCGAAGGTTCCAAAATGCAGCTGGGGTTTTTCCAGCAATCAAAGCAAGAGAAGAGAAGGAATACTGCTGCTCTGAATGTCCCAGTTACAGACTCACAAAAAGCACATCTATGGGAAAGCACAGACAAGGAAGTGATGCTTAAGACCTGATGTAGTATTGTTATAAGAAAAAACATGGGTATTAATGATCCATACTGAGGCATAATTACACTGAAAATTAAAAGATTAAGCATTAAAAGAAAAGCATTAAAGGAGTAAAGTCTTCTAGCTGGGAAATAGGTTTAAGATATAGCTTGCTAAGCTTATGGAAAAGGCTGTGATACGGTGCATTCAGCGAGAAGCGGTTGGAATTGCTACCCTGGTAGAAAACTCCCAGTTCTTTGTACCAATGCTGCTTTTAAAATAAAAAAAAAAATAAAAAGGCAGGACTTATATAAGGCAATTTTTTCAAGAAACATACACATGAAATAATCTGCTTAGAAGTTTCGTTTCCCCTTGTGGATTTGCAAAAAACGTGTTAAACTTTGTTTTTCCCCTATTACAATTAAAAGATCTGCTGTGACCACACAGTGAAGAAAGGCAAAGAGCTAAGACTAAGCATTTTATCAGAGGGTGACAGATTTCTGAGAAATCTATCAGCAGGGCTTGGCAGCTAATGGATAAATTACAAGCTCATGATAAAATTAAAAGCCCATGATAGGTAATAACTAAGTTCTGTTGGTTGAGCAAATGGCAAGCATGGCAGCTGATTTTTTTTTAGACTACAGAAATTCTCCAAAGGCAGGGATGGTTTCCAACATTATGTACTACCCTTTGCTCCTAAGGTATGCTCTGTAGGGAGAAAGAGTGTATGAAACTGAGGGAAAGGACAAGCAAGGAGAGAAGGCAAAGGGAACGTAGAGGAGGATGGAAAGAAGTGCAAGACTGATAACCAAAGACAACATACAAAAGAAAGATGGCATGAAAGAAGAGACACAGAGAAGAGATGGGGGCAAAACACGTGCAAGAAACTGCTATAGGAAAGAAGCAAGCTGAGAGAATGCGTGAATGAGATGTACTTCTCTTTGTCATGACAAACCCACAGCCTCCTGTCTGCCTCCTTCCAGGCGGCTTCCCTGCAACAGCCTGTGTTTCTGTTACAGCTGCCCAGTAGGCAAAATGCTCATCTCCATATCTATTGATTCTACTATTTGACATAGTATCTTGCAAAGCACCTAGAACGGACTCTAAATAATCAACTAGTGCACTCTGTGCATGTGTATAAGGGCTGGAATGCAGCAGTGGTTCAGTGCAGCACCATTACAGTATGCCTTTAAGCTGCTGCAAACAAATCCAATTGGCGAACAGTTGTTGATTTATCACGCAGTTCCCCAGAGTCACAATAAGGCTCAATCCGCCTACTAGATTCACCACACACATTCCTGAGAGATTACTTGAATTACATTTAATCTTTATTGCAATATGAAAATATTGAGGTGAGATGCTTCCATCCCTTAAAATGAACTTTAAATGGCCTCATTCCAGGAAACGGAAACTCGCTGCTTCAGCCTCAGACAACACAAGTCCTACTGAGGCCAACAGAAACCTCACCAATGCAATGGAGGCAGACCAGATTGCGATTCCACACTGTTTTTATTTGGTAGTAAACATCTCTAAAGCAGACTGTGCCCCAAAGTGTGCTTTCACACAAACCTGGGGTTCCCCAGCAGGACTGTTTATGTGACCAGAATCTGGCCCTAGCTGTCTTGGGTATAAAGGTGCAAATTTACTACTCATAAGCCTGTGTTATTTCTCCAACACCTATTTGCTGCTGGCTTCCAAAAGTTGCCATAAAACGGAAAGAAACTACAGCTTTTTTGCGAAATGACAGAAAAGTAGCAGTCCTCCCAGCTGCAGAGCTGTGAAAAGATGATGGCTGTTAGATATATTCTGACTGTATTTTTACAGGAGGAAATCAGTATACACAATGCAAGGGCACTTCCTCAAAGATGGCAGTTGAAAGCAGCTTTTGTTGGAAAACACACAGGAAGATCCTCAGGAAAACAGAAGCTTCTCTTCTAAAAGAAGCTCTCCCTATCCCACAAAAACCCCACATGAGTCAGTTCCATAGACTTGAACATTCCTGGGGTATCTGCAATCATCCATTTGGAAATACTGTGCTCCTCTTCTAGCAGTCATCCCTCTCCTCCTGTTCCATGGCCAAGGGAACACAACCAAAACTCAGGTGTCTGTTCCTAGGAAGCCTTTCATCCAGTGCAGCTGGAGACTCTGGTGCGACTCTGATTTGTTAATACTTTGTTAATTTGTTTCTCTAGATTACAGAGATCTCCCAACTTGAACTGCTTCTGCCTGGCACATCTCTGCTGTTTGTATGTGAACAGCTTCTAGAACATGTCTGAGAAGCAGCTGTTTGAAACTAAGGAACAGAGCACCTAAACATATCTGAAGATGCTAGGGACACTGTAGGATGTAGGACAGGATGATTTCTAGTGCCCATGAGCCAGCAATGTACCCTTGTGGCCAAGAAGACCAATGGCATCCTGGGGGGCATCAAGAAGAGCATGGCCAGCAGGTCGAGGGACGTCATCCTCCCCCTCTGCTCTGCCCTGGTGAGGCCCCATCTGGAGCACTGGGTCCAGTCCTGGGCTTCCCAGTTCAAGAAGGACAGGGAACTGCTGGAGAGGGGACAGCAGAGGGCTACAAAGATGATAAGGGGCCTGGAGCATCTCCCTTACAAGGAAGAGGCTGAGGGACTTGGGTCTTTTTAGTCTGAAGAAGAGAAGACTGAGGGGGGATCTGATCAATGCTTATCAATACTTCAAGGGTGGGTGTCAAGAGGATGGGGCTGTTTTTTTTTCAGTGGTGCTCAGGGATAGGACAAGAAGAAATGGGCACAAACTTTAATACAAGAAGTTCCATCTAAATATGAGGAGGAACTTCTTTCCTGTGAGGGTGGCAGGCTGCCCAGGGAGCTCCTCCTCTGGAGATATTCAAAACCCGCCTGGATATGTTCCTGTGCAACCTGCTCTGGGTGGACCTGCTTTGGCAGAGGGTTGGACTAGATGATCTCCAGAGGTCCCTTCCAACCCAGTATCATTCTGTGATTCTATGACTGTATTCCTCGGTTACATTTTTATCTAAGGATGTAATGAAAGCAAACTAAGGATTTTCAAAATCTGGCTTGGTACTTTAGCATCAGAAGTAATGCGATGACAAACAAAATTCAGGCATCTACCTCACAAAAACCCCATAAAATTGCTAAAAGCTGTAGAAATTGCACAGAGTTTCTGTCCTTACCAGTTTGTTAATCTCAATCATGAAAAAAAGCTATGATTTCAACTACTTCTTAGAATCAGGGTCCCAAATGCATTAAGGTTCACAAGCACCTTGTATTTCAAAAGGTCCAAGGATGTCAGTGAAAGCAGAAATGCTCTCTATGTTCTCAAATAGTTTTATGAGCTCATATGTTCTAACCACTCATTTTAATTTAAAAAACAGAGCACATACTTCTGCAGAGATGGAGCAGATGCAGAGTGGGCAGGTGAAGCCTTTTTACCTTGAAACACACCATGTTCTCATTTCTAAGCGACCTTTCAGTCTTACAGTTTACTTATTTGCTTTTCCCCTCTGGCACTTTTGAGGGAAGAGCTGGCTTTTAAAACCACTGTGTGTCCTAATGTTCGTCAGCAAGAAAAGCATCCATGGGCATTGACCGTAAGCGCTCAAAGCTGGGTATAGAGAGACTAACCTTACTACAGCTTTTGGCTCCACGATTCCTAGCACTGGTCACCACAAGTGCTACGTTGCACTTAAATATGCAACTAACACTCTGAGCTTTCAGGAACATTTCTCAGAAGAGGTCCCATGGGTAGAGAAGAAGGTTGACTCCAGAGCTCAGGGCACTGTCCGAGACATTATGCCTGAGTGAGACCGGTGGTAACTCCGCCACAGGATGAGAAATGACAATGTTGCACTGTAAGTCTCCTCATTAAACCTACCACCATTAAGGCATTGTTTACGTGAGAATAATTAATGACATAAGGAATGACAGAAAAGAACGTACAAAGCATTGGGCAAAGGAAAAAAGGCGAACAATTTAGGTAGCCTTTAATGTTCGATGCCATACAATTTGAGTCCTTGCACAGAGCAGGAGGTATTTGACATTTTCCTCTTCAGAGATTAGCACTTGCAGGTATTGATTTAAACTAGGATTTATACCATGACTGTCATTTTTATGAAGGGCACAATAAGAGAGATTAGCAAGAAATTGCCAGGCACACCATCCTTAATCAGCTGCAAACTGTTTTCATCCTAAATCTGCAGGTTTGCCAGCAAAAGCAAAATGAGCACAACTAAGTGGCATAGCAGGAAAAGAACATTCAGCCCGGCAGAATAAAAATAGCTACCAAGAAAGAGCGCCATAAGAGAGCTTTTTAATTTTTATTTTTAATCTGGAACAGATTCACAATTCATGCCACCTCTTTTTAAATCTTATTACCTGGTTTGGATTAGAATTAAAGTTCAAATCCCAAGCTCTCCCTATGCGCTTTACCGGACACAGGTTCCAGCTGAGCACATCGGAAGGCTGCCAGGCCAACTCCTCATTACCCAAGCCCCTTGCTGGATGCAGTCTGGACTAATGTACAGCCCTTTTTCAACCCAAGGGTCTTCCTTTGGAAGAAGCAGGTTTAAAAACACAGCGCGTAAGGAAAAATAAACCACCCACCTCTGTGTGAAAGACACCTGAAGATTGAATATATCATTAAGAAGGACTTTCTGTGGCACAAATAGAAGTAAAAGCCTTGCTCCTTTCGATTTTCAGTTAGAGTTCAGCACCTACTTTGTTCTCAGTGCAATTTGCCCAAGTGCCTTTTGACAAGCCTTGTCCCTTTAATCCATTCTGAAACCCCCATTTTTGCCTGCTTGGCAGTTATGGAAACATATGCTACAGCCAGGTGTATTTCAATGACAAAGGATAAAAATTGCAGGGAAAAAATACTACATTTTCTGGCTCTCTTCTAGTTACCCAACCTCTTTCCCTGCTAACATCTGCTTGAAAATTAGTTTCCTGTTTAGCCTGCACCACGGAATTTAAATTCTTTTATTCTTAAAGTTACGAAGCACCAGAGGTTCTTGCCTCTGAGTAAAATGGATTAATATTTACAAGAATTATATCTTTCTTGATAAGGTTTAGTCTGCTTAGTCCTTTATCAGTGGTGCCCTAATATCACAGAGCTGCTTCTGTTCGGGTTAGATTCAGGCAACAAGTGTAGCAGGTTTTGTTCACTTCTGTCTGGATGAGCTTAGGTAAGGCATAATGCTGGTCCCCATGAGGTACAATTAATCTCCTGAATGGTAAAAACCTTTCATATCTTTTCTGTTGTGTCTACAACTAATGAAAATTTCACAACTGCCTTGTTAAGGGAAAAATATGTTGAAGCAGCTCCCTGTCATTCATGCTGCCTTTTGAGCTTGTGCTATCGATCCAAAGATGACTGAAAGTACATCTGCTATGAAAAGAAAGCCATGAAGCCAAGGAAGTGGGAAATCCATCCATGCTGTGTAGGGATCATCATGGGTTTAGACACACTGGGCTTGCTGTTGCATTTCTGTGGGGTGTCTGAGTGGCCCCCCAAAGCCGTGCTGCATGTGTGTAAGCAGCCAGATGGGGATCTAGATTTCCCTTAATCATATGTTGAGAGGCTACAGAGGGTGGGCTGTGCAAGGCTACTTGTATCACAGGAACTGAATAGCAAAAGGAAAGAGGAAGGGCTGGGACAGACACAGCCTTGGTGGGATGCTGCAGAGGGAACTGGAGAGGTGGGGGGCAGTCCCAGTTCTCTCCCACCCCAAACAGCAATTTTGCACCTGGGAGCAGCAGCAGCCAGCTGATAGTCAGGGGGAACATTGTAGCCTGCAGACAAAAAAACAGCACAGTTAGAGAAAACTGCTTTCCTCATCTGTGCCTGTCCAGTGGGAGGCTCTCAAAGGAACAATGTCAAAACGCAGCACACACCTCCATAGCTCTATGGGACCAATTTATGATGGCTTGAGGATCTGACCCAGACAGCTTCTCTCATTTCTCTGCTACTACTCAAATCTGGATTCAAAATGTTTTGCTCTCAGAGGTTTATCTTATGAAATAATAATACCATTCTGGCTTAGGGCCAAGGTTGGGCTAAGGGATGGCAATACATTAATGCCCCAGGTAATCAGCTCAGCAACTTTCAGCTGTCAGTCACAGCTCCCTGAAACTATCCTAGCCATAATAAATGTTTTCAGACGTGCTCATTGCTAATGCATTAAAAACAGTATCCAGCAAATGGGAAACTTAACTTTGCATACGTAATTGGTCTAACTTAATTGCAATGATCTAATCAACCAGTCAGACAATAATTTTAGTTCTAGTATAAACATCTATTTCTTAAGCAGGAACACACAACCAGCCCAGGGGGAACTCAATAAATATTTTTAACATTATATAAAACACAACAACATAATTAACAAGGTAGAAAATGAAGACTATTGTTGTGCCCACAGAAAACAAAAAAGCTTCTGGAAGGAGAAAAAATTCTTCTTTTATGTTTATTTCAGTTGGGCTGTACTTTTAGTTAGACCACGATTAAATTACTAGACTGGACTTTGAAAAGAGGATAATATAGCAAGTCACCCGGACCATATAACCCTCCGTAGGTTTAATTGAGGGTTTACATCTAGAAAGCATCATCTTTTAACCCTGTAGTACCCCAGCTGCTGGACCATTCCTAAAGAGCCAGAATTCAGAGACATCAACATTGGATTCAACCGAACTTGTCAAACCCCAAATACAGGCTGTACCTCCCTTTACTTGTGAAAAAAACATAATCAACGCTTTTCTTGTGCCTCATTTCTGCCCTGGGGAAGGTACTAAGCAGAACCATTTCTACATGCTTCCTACAACATTCTACTGCCTTTTGCCAATCTAGTCTGAAATGTCCATAGGTTAGAGTAAGACTACTTGAGTTTCCTTTCTTATATACATTCCCCCAGAAGTGGATAACTGTACTTCCACATTTACATTTTAATTACTAGCCTCCAACATCAACTCTGCAAGCTCTCTGCCATTCAATGAAAACATACTTCTTTTCCTGCTGACACGCACAACAGCTTTTAGTTAATATGCCCCCAGACCAGCGAAGCCATCAATGAAATATTTATTTGTTGTGCTGCTCGTATTACAGTTCCTGGCTGGGCAAACTAAAATGTCCTCTTGTCACAGCAATGGGTTTGTTACACTTAATTGTGTGTCTTACTCTCTTTCCAAGTCATCAAAACATCTTGAAGTTAGGCAGAGACCTCAAATATCTGAATCAAGCATGAAAGGCTAACAAGAAAAACAAACCAAAAAGCTGAATGCTGTCCCATGCTGCCCCATATGATTAAAGAGACTTAGAGAATGAGCAGAAAAGCCCTAGAATCAGTGACAATGGTATAAGCAAGAATGAGCACCTAAGGAGCTGCTGAAACTGCTACCACTTGGGATACTTGTGTGGTTTCCCACTGCAGAAGATGAAATAATTAACCTACAGCCTGCGTGCCTTGACCAGCCATAGAAAGGAGAGAGGAGATGAGTAGAAAGTCAGTCAAACCTGAAATTTACGACATCTGGGATACCTCAAGGGAGATGATTCCAGCAGAACAGGTCTTGAGGAAGAACACAGGGCTGGGATTCAGGACAATAGGATTTTACTCCTGTGTCTGTCCATGCAGAGAAAAAGACATTTTACCTCCCTATTTCCTTTCCTATCCCTTTGTCTGCTCTATCAACTTAGATTAAAATGCTCTGTGTGCTTGCAAACTGGTACCCTTGATGCTGGGCAAGACTAAAAACTGCAGCATGCTATAAATAAGCATTATGTTATCAAAATTATATTTGTTTGGGAGGCCACTTCTCACAGTGGGTCAGAGACATCATTCCTGCCATGCTTCACAATAATAGCCCTTCCACAGGTAGTCTCCCTGCTCCATTGGCTAAAGCAGACCTGAGTGGGGATTAGGGGCAGTAGGGGTCAAAGCCCATTCCACAATTTAGATCCTTCTTTTATTTAAAAAGGAGGACCCAGTCACATATAAAATATCCCGTTAAAGTACATTCAGTCTAAATGAAACATTCTATTCCTGCACACACTATCCGATCCCAAGATCAGACTTGGCCTATTCCAAAGAAAAAAGATGTCTTCAAATAGTATTATGAGAAATTTCTGAAGAAGGGCTGGGTAGATCTCCAAGTAAGTTTACCACTTCGGAAGTTCTTCCCCGAATAAGGCCTACATAAGAACAAAAATTCCTCCTGTAAATTAGGATTTTTCATTTCTTCTTCAATATAGGCAGAAATGTCTCAACAAGGTGAAGGAATGAAGAGAAACAAAGGACTAGCTCCTCACACTGTCTGCTGAGGCAGGCCCAGTGCAGCCAGGCAGCAATCTGCAGTCCCTCAGGTGAGTGCAAAAAAGATTTAGAAACAATTCGCCTCTCTCCTGAAGTTCCCTGAAGGGGAAATAAACCTTGGCAAACCCTTCTATTTAATAAAAACCTTTATCCAGGAAATAGTATACTATCCAAGCCCACACATCAAATACTGTTGTCTCTTAGTACTGATAAACTAAGATGAACACTTTTCTCAGTTTGCCTTACGTAGCCATTGGAAATCTCTTGGAATAGGGTAAAGTGTTAAGAAAAGGCCTCTGTTATGCAGACACCAGGAAAGACGCATATCAGGATACTGCATGCATTTGTACATGTATCTAAAAATATACATCACTGGTACTTCTTTTCAGTTTGTTGAGAATGCCAGTGCAAAGAGAAAGTAGTACATCTTAGTTTAATATGTTAATCATGGGGGCATATCTGTGTTACATGCACGTCATCAAAGCAACTGCACTTGTTACACAGAAAAGCCATGGAATGCTTTTTGGTGTTGTGCTGCACAAAACAGTGGGGAGGTTCAACTCTGCCCAGCTCCAGTTGATTTGTAAATAGTTTTTGTTCAATGAGATAAAGGTATTTACATTTTACGTTTTAGTGAGGGAAGGAATTCACTTCCATTGGAATTGGGGTGTCATGTAAAGATTAACTGAGAAGGGTAATTTAGACACTTAATTTAATTTCTGCCTCCTCCTCTGATCCCATGTTTTCATTCTCATTTTCATGCCAAGCCCACCCCCACGCATGACATGTCCTATCAGCTTTTAACATATGTCCTTTTACATCTTTTCACAAAATGTACCTCCTCTTTTAAATCTGGCTCATTTCTTGACGTGACACAAAAAGGCAAGTCAATACACTTTCAATAAAATTCAGTGCCCACATTATTGCAGTTGGCTCAGTAGCTATTCATTCATCTATTAAGAAAAGTAAGACCTACTAAAAGATACGGGCTAAAAATACACAAATGTATATTAAACAGTTTACCCAGATCATTAACAATCTTGCAAGATTAATAGAAAACTGACTTACAGAATCAATATGTATTCCCTGTCTCTCAGCTCTAAGCCTGGATATATCACAAGAGCAAACCATATTAAATTTAAAGCTAGCCTGATCTAGGTTTTGCTGTCCCTCTAAGGGCAAAAAATTCTATGACATTTGGAAATGGCAACTAGTTACACACCATGCATTTTTCAGTAGCATCCATTTCAAAGTGATATCATTACATGAATGAGCTCTACCCACTGCTTGCAGAGAGCTTTGCCTAGTCTGGTTTTATTTTATTTTTTTTCTTTGCAAATGACTATATAGTATAAAGCTCTGAATAGCATGCATTTATGAACCTGAGTATAAGTGTACTGCTATTTTCACAGAAAAACTGTCATTATAAAAACCAGAAGCACAGGCCCTCATGTCACCTACCTTCAGAAGACAATTGGTTTCATGAAGCAAATACCAGCAGCTGCATTATCAAATAACCTGAAGACTGTACTGGATAAATAATAAAAAATGGATCTCTGTGCGAGATGCAGGAGATGGAAAGAAATTAATCTTTGGGGCTCATCTTCAGAACATCAAATAATATACCTGACCACTGAAAATTCAAACTGAAGATCTTATTATAGCTGCACATACAGACAGTGCTTGTTTTATAAGACAATGCAAATGCACCCAAAAGCACCAGGAGACAGATCTTACCTTGTAGTTTCTAGAATCTGGTACCGAGCCCATAATCTTCATACATCAGGCGTAGAGTTATCTGCAGAGAGAAAAAGAAAACAGACAACTGTAAATATACTGAAACCAAATAAAAATGCAGTATCTCCAACTCTATACATATTTCATAGGCAACAGAAAAAACTCCTTTCAATGCATCCTGTAGAAAAAGAGGTTTCAGTTCCTTGCCCTTACTACCATGAGTATTCACGCCTAAATTGCTGCCCTCTCTAAAAGTTTTAAGCTCTGAAAAGCAGAAGAATACCACAGAAGATGAATAACTGATTATCTCGAGACATTTTGAGATAATCAAGATACTCCGTGACCTTGCTTCTTTGTAGTGTGAACTAATCTATTCTTCCAATGGTTCATTTCAGCCCGTTGATGACTTGTTAGCCGTCATTCCTGCCTAATTATTTCTAGCTAAAACCAAAGTGTTGATGTGGCATTAAACAAATTCCTCTAACAAAGTTTCCATGAAATAAAATGTATTTATCCCTCTGTCTGCTAACCATCAGTGATGCTTTCTCCATATACTGCATAAGGCTTTAGCTATTATTCTAAGCAAATGAATTCAGGACAAAAATAGAAACAGCCATTAAAAGATAATGCTGCTGGATAATTCTTGCTTCCAGTTCTGTCTGCATATATACGCTTAAGATCTTCATGATACTCCAATCAAGCTGAATTAAAATGCTTTCCAAGTATAATTTTGTGCTATATAAGTTTGCCTTATATAAAATTGGGAAGGGAGGGAAAAAACCCAACCTTGTGCACTAAAATAGTGCTGGTACTGCTTTTTGAGAACGAGGCAGATCGTTTGTACTCTCACATTCCTTGTTTTTACAAATGAAAGAAAATGTAATCAGGATTCAGTTACAATTATCTGAAACCTCCAAAGCAGAACTTACGAGAAATAATAAGGCATCAAGCTGGCCTCACAGAAGTCTCTCATGCCCCCAACACAGCAGCACTGCATGTAGTTCAAAGTGTCAAAGCGGCAGAAAGTGACCCTTCTTCTGCACAACAGCTGCCTAATAGGAGTATTTTGACAACAGCACCTGAGGAATTATAAATAAAGATCACCTCCATGAAGACTTTTTCTTACATGTCTCCCACTTAACCTCAACCTGACTATAAGCACATACAGGGCTTTTGCAAACCTTAGTGATCTGAAATACTGTTCTGTACAAACATTTTTCATTATGTGCATCCTGGGCTGCATGAAAAGAAGTGTGCCAGCAGGGAAACAGAGCTGATTCTGCCTCTCTACTCCATTCTGGTGAGACCCCACCTGGAGAGTGGGGAGACATTGTGGCCCCTTCCAGTACCTAAAGGGGGCCCAGAGGAGAGATGTGTAGTGATAGGATGAAGGGTAACAGTTTAAACTGAAAGAGGGGAGATTTAGATTAAATATTAGGAAGAAATTCTTTACTGTGAAGGTGGTGAGACAGTGGAACAGGTTGCCCAGAGAAGCTGTGGCTGCCCCATCCCTGGAGGAGTTCAAGGCCAGGCTGGATGACGCTTTGAGCAACCCAATCTAGTGGAAGGTGTTCCTGCCCATGGCAGGGAGGTTAGAATTCAATGATCTTTAAGGTCCATTCCAACCCAAACCATTCTATGATTCTATGATCCCAGTTAAGCGAGCCTGGCACACAGTTACTCTGAGGCTCCTTTTCATTCCTCTGTTATGAGGTTACTAGGACTCTGTGAGAGCATCCAGCATGTCAGTTTTCACATTGCTCCAGAAAGTCCCATGTCTGTTCAAATGGAGTGAGTTCCTCAAAGCCACGTGTGGTTCGTGCCAGGAAGGGGTTTGCACAAAAGGTTCCTGACAGCAATCAAACAACGGCTGTAGAGGAAAAGACATAACCTGCCCTGACAGGCAGGATTGTCCTGAGCTGCAAAGACAGTCAAGAATGCACAAAACTTGAAGTCACAGTGCAATAGAAGGAGGCTTACTATTCCCAACTACAGGAGAACTGAGACCCAGCAGAGCTTCCCCTGATCCTCATGACCATAGCAGACCACTTGCACACGCTCTCCGTGGGGGAGGTTTGCTTCTTCAGTCCCGGTTATATGAAGAAAGAAAGGCAGAGCAGCTGGTAGGGCAGTAAACCAGAGCTTTGAGGGAGCAGGAACACTTGATCCTCTCTTCTGCTAATTAGCTCTAACATGAGAGTAACACAACATAGTGACTTCTTCCAATCCTTGTTGTACCGTGTCTAAAGTGGTTATGGCTGCCATTCTGTCTCAGGATTTTCCGGTTCTCTGTTTTAAATGTCACAGCTGAGTGAAGAGCCAGTGCCAGGAGAATGAATCTGCAGTCACCTGGAGAAGAGTTAGCACTGACAGATACTCTCTGCCTGCTCTCTAATCAAAACCATTCCTCATCTCACAATTCAGCCCTCAGGGATAACATGACCTCGAAAACTGTCAGTTTCATAGCAAAATATTTTTGAATAAAATGTTCTGCCCAGATTCAACAAACTCCATCAACCCATGATGTAATGGTGACAGTGTTGGGAGGCGGTGAGTAACATCCTATTTTTTGAGGACTTTGTTAAGCACACACTGTTATCTACAACTTATCTGGCTGCTTGTAAGGTGGTTTCAAGTTTGCTTGCCTTCTTCAAAATCTGTGTTAAATTACACTTGGCAATCCATATGGGGAGTCAGGAAATGACTCATCAGAAATGGTGTCAGATGGACAGTGGCAGGTTAAATGGTAACCATGCTCATTTCTGTTTGTTAAGCAGGACAACAGGCATTATAAGGAATCAGAACCAAAGGGCTGAGGGCCATGTCAATACCAACCTGATGGCTACAAGAAATACGCATACCCTGATACACAGTGGCTCCAAGTGAGTCTGTCCTTTCCTCTCTTCCTAGTTCTCCTGAAATTTCTCTGATTTTTCTGGTCTGGGCAGGGAGGCACACATAAGCTATCTAGATTTTGGAAAACAATAACTGAAGGGTGATGCCAACATTCTAGTTTGACTAGACAGGTAGGTGTGGGTCAGCAGCCTGAGAAAAGACACTCAGAGCACTCTCCCCCTTACCACCTTTCTCCTCTCACGTTTGCTGGTTTATCTGTGCATATACAGCTTAGTTATGGCCTACAAATCATTCTCACTAATTCTCCTTTAAGGAGAAGAGCAGAACTAGAGCCGGCTAGAGGAGAACTTCGGAAAAATGCCTAAAAAAGGATGGCAGGGAGCTGGGCTTTTCCCTCTTTGCACAGTGCTGGTATGAGGCTGAGCACTCTCAACCCCTACGGACTAACTTCCAACAGTTATGGTGTCCACTTGTGCTCGCCACTGCCACATTTGGTTGCTGCTTCTCTGCATACAGAGGCAAGTGCCAGCAGGATCCCGTGCTGTAACAACGAAGAGATGCCCACTTCATCACACCATCACCGCCGAGGCGACGATCCATACCTCAGTCAGCCATCAGGGCTCTTTGCCTTGACATGGCTTCTGTCTTTTATACTCAGCTTCTAAGCAGCCCTGTTTAATTGAGTAGGGTTTTAAAGTCTCACTTACTATCAGACACACAAAATAAATCACTAGAAGGCAGGAAAACAGGTTGGGGAAATGGGATTTCACCTCTCCATGCTGAACTTCAGGGTAGCTTTACCATGTTTTGTGGAAGAGCCGTGTTTAAACCAGCTGAAGGTCTAGTCCAATTGTTTTGATTGTTCTCTGGTCTCAATGTAACTGCTTGGAACTGCACTGGGCTGGTGGTGTCCGAGGATGTCTCGTATATTTGTTTTTGGGGACAGAAGGGCATGTCCTTATGACCACACTGATGATAATGTCACCTGTGATAACAGCATGATTAAGCAGGTGCAGACAGGATAGTTTCCTGGTAAGCTGGCTCCTCATTCCTCATGAAAGCAAAGCACTTGCTCCAGCCGTTATCTTCAACAAGGAAATTTATCATCTGCTTCTCACATGGTTTTCAATTCTCTTGACATTAGAAAACAAAAGTACCTTTGGCCTTCGTAACTCTCCCCCCACCATTAGTACCTGACACACAGCTCTGCTGACTGGGCATATGACCTTCTGCTCCTCTGAAATTAAATGAAGGCTCAGAGGTTTTGTTACCAAGGCAACTCCTTTTGATATTTGTAGGAAGTTACATGCTTTGGAGGGAACCTGCAAAGCTGCCGAATCCTGCAGGAAGGACACCTGCGGCTTGCTCTTTTAGGTTTATGTACAAAGGCCCAGATCCAAAACAGGTTGAAGCTCTAACAAAGTCCTGTAACAATCCGTATAAAGCTGTCTAAAACAAGAGGCGTCATGTGAAAGTAGCAGCAGTTTGTATATTGCTAGAGAGGATGAGAAATCTCTGCTAAACATCAAAGATAAACCTTCAAAGATACTTAGCAAAAAGGACTACACAAGCAATATTTTCGCAGCCCCAATGAGAGCACTACCTGCAGAAACACAGAATGGGAACAGAATAGCTTTACAAGAGAGCAATAAAATTGAAGTAAAGAAGTATCTCTTGGACATGGCTGTACCAGAGGTCCCAGTGAGAGAGGAGGTTTATTGGATACAATTCCAGAGGGCAACGGACACATTAGTTAGAGCATCTTTTAATTTGCCATAGAGGAAAACCAAAGTGAACATGAATAAATTACACAGAAAGTGACTGAGTGCCAGAGTGCTCAGAATTTAACAAGGGAAAACTGACTGCCAAAAAAAGAAAAAAAAAAATCCTAGCTAAATAAAGCCAAAGTTGAACGATGCTGAAAACTCCAGGGCACAGCAAAGAGAATGAGCCTCTCTGGCAAGGGTGAGAAAGCAGCTACATCAAAAATTGCTGTAAGTAGCAGAAGTCATGAAAATGAGAAAAGAATGAGAGCACCATTTCTGGTAGTTCAGTCCTTGCATGGACTCCATGGGCTAATATAATTCAGGAAGCCGATCCCTAAAAAGAGACCACTGTAGATTTGTTCTTTAATCCCATTAGTTATTCTTACAAGGGACGATATGCAATCCAGTTTATAATTAGCACAAGTAGAATTCACCAATATTTCCCATTATAAGATCCTATTTTCAGTTGCCTACAACTTTGTCAAACCATCAAAATTGTAAAAGCAGCTTTATTCTGGCATTTTAAAATTTACAATTTTAACTTAGAACCTTAGTAACTATATAAGCTAAGATAAGGCTGGGTTTGGGTTTATCAGAGAAAAATGGCACTTAAGAGTACAAAAATCAGCAAACTGAAGATGCAAGGGGAAGGATAAATTTCCAGTTAATTCAAGATTTCATTCCCAATTCTACAGCAGGACTTCTGTGCAGTTCTACATTGGGAAAGAACCAGGCTTGTGTGCATTCCCAAGGTAAAATGGGGCTATAACGATTCTCCTTTAGCAGTCTTTGTCCACCTCTAAGTTAAATATTTTTGGCTTTTCCCTTTGTGAAGGTGTGAATCCCTACAGCTGACAGGGGTGAAACAGGCAGTGGTTTGGGAAATGCTGTGTCAGCCATAGCTGTACTTCCACAGTGAACACGGAGGTCCTGCTCAAGACAATAGGAATTGTCCGTTCTGTGCTGAACACCTTGTCCTGTCGTGAAACAAAACCTTTGTGATTTAGTCTTGACAACGCTGCAACCAGAAGGTGGTCATATGAACCCACTGAAATCTCTTGGTGGGAAGGTCACAAGCTACCAAAACCAGTCTGAGTGCTTGGACTGATTGTTGTTACATCCTCTAATTGCAGTAGACATAAATCAGCACATCTCTGATGAATAACTGCAGGGATGCCACTCGGAACATAAACACCTTGCTGCTGTATTTTCTCAGTAACAAGACACTTTGTACTACTACTTGAAATACAGAGTTCCATGACTTTCCAAAACAATCACCAGCATGACTGTTTCCAAACATATAGCTCTACTCCATGCTATATGTACTTCAGTCATATCAAGATCTGCCTATCTTTCTTGAAATACAATAAGTACTTTTAGGAAGACAATACTCTGAATAAATTCTTGCTTAGCAAATACAATCTTGATTGAAAAGTATCAGTAAGAAAGTAGGTAAACAAACATTGTAAATATCTTCATCTCTGTGAACTAAATGTATCAAGACCTCAATTCAGTTAAGTACCTAAATATTTCTTTACAGAAATGAAAGTATTGTTGTTCCTTAATAGAGGTTTCCGACTTCAAGGGCATCTAGAAACAGCAGAATTGAGTCATCCGAAGTTACTGTGAAGTTTGTTGGCTTGTTGTGTTTTGTTTTGTATTTAATTAGTAGCATACTTGCTTTATTCCTATAGAGTCATTTGGGGTTTAGGTAGAAGAGATCTGTAATTATAAAGTAAATTGGGAAGCAAAATTAAACAGAACTGAGCCTATCCATCCTCTGCTGCTGTTAGCAACCTTCAGTCATGCTTTCTTTTAGTTTTCATGTTGCTTCCTCCCCTTAAAGGAACAAAGCCAGCACGTCTTGCCACTGAGGGAAAATATTCAGTAAATTCATAACTAAATCCTGATATAAGTTTGCCCCAGCAGTACACAAAGACCATCATCACCACTCCTAGGGGACTGTTAATTGGGTTCTCTGTCTTATTATGCTCTATTACAAAAGTGACTGTAATCAAATGGCCGTGTACAAAGAATACATCAATAACTCACCGTATGAAATTCTTCCTAAGACATGTTCTCGTTTTTTCCCCATCAGCCACCATTCCATAGATATAAACACACAAAGTCTGTACCGTCTATCAGATGGCACCCAAAGGACAGACCTGACTTACTCCCCTCCACTTTTTTTTTTCTTTTTGTTATATTTAAACAAGAGCAGGTATTTCTGAGGAAGGAAAACAAAACTGGCAGAGGAAAAGATGATGCAAAATTAAACAGTGATGCTTGCATAATGGATGGTGTGACTTGTTAGAAAAGTTTAATTGCTTTTTACCATTTGGTGCAAGAATTTTCAGATACACAACTACCACCTGAAGATTTCCCTCGAGAACTCCACAAAAGAGCACAAGATCCCTCTGCCACCATCTGCTACTGGTTGAGACTGTTTACTAGTCTGGATGAACTTTTGGGCTGATCTGAAAAAGCAAACAGTTCTTATATGTTAATGTAACAGTGTACTTTCCTTTACAAGAGCAGGCATATTTACAATGCCAAAGTTAATAAGCAAAAAAATATAAATCTTTAAAGCATGGATGCAGACCCTAGGTTTAGATATCACCAGTTGGTGGTACTACTGAAAAGGCCACCTGTTTTGAGCCCTTTATAACCATATGTGAAACTTCACCACTAGGAGAGTGTCACGTTCAACCCAAGCATGAAATGGTTTTTGAGAGGTTTGAGAGGCTTCTATTTCCTGTGCTTGGACTCAAAATTATTTGGCACACTGAAAACAAACAAACAAGATCTTTTTCTCTCCTCTGCAATGCTTAGTTTAATTCCAAAGCTCTCCACGACATCCTGTTGTGGAAGCCAAATTGCAAATAGGTTGAAGAAGAAATTAGACTCATTCATCATTGGTGTGTATTAATCAGGATGTCCCAGCCACAGTTGCCCAGTCTGGAAAACAATACTCAGCAGATTACCAACAGCTAAAGAGAACTAAGTGTAGAAAGATATTTTAAGCACACATTATTTCATATACTCTCTGCCTGAGTTTTTCTCCAAGTAGCTACTGGTTGTGACTTTTTACTAGACTGGATGAACTTTTGGACTGATCTGGAAGAGCAAACAGTTCTTTTATGTTAGAGGTATTAAGAACTCTAAAATAATTCCAGTTTTATTTGTTTGCCAAAGTTTGAGCAGAGAAAGTGATTTGGAATTAAGTAAGATTTTACTAACTTTTGAGATGTTTGCACTGAGAATATCAAGATATTTTACAGTGGAATCACAAAAAACAGAAGACCAGTCTAATTTATCCCATTGTTCATAGCAGTCTTTCTTCATCTAATGAAAAACAAAACTGAACATGAAAACAGGTGGGGCACATAAAAAAATGTCTGTATCAAATTCATATGCAGTGCAGAAACACTGCAAAGTTTGCACTGAGGCAGCAAACCCAAAACTTCCACCAGGAAATGGGCGAGCTTCTTTGCATTTACTTCCCAGTGTAGCCACACACATTTTTCAGCAATCCTTTGAGATTTGCCTTTTGCCAGCTGTCTTAATTGCAGTTACGGAGCTACAGTTGTAGGAACAGTCTTTCCTTATGATGTTACATTTCCTAGGCTGCACTTCTAAAAACATCATTGAATCACAAAGGGGGAAAAACTAATTCAAACTGCTTTTGAGTTAGACTGTGTACTGCAGTATCACCCATCTCCAGCATCCAACATGAGAGATCATGGATTTAGCGCATCTTACCACTCTGCTTCAACGCAAAAAGTTGTTAGAAAGCCTGAATCCAGACCCTCATGTCAGTAGAGGTGTTGTCTCCATTGACATGCACCGATTTCCATCAGCTCAGGATCTGACCCATGGACTTGAATGGGAGTTTGCCTTGGATTGCTGTCCTTGGAAACAGGCAAACCCAGAAGCACGTATCAACAGGCCCATAGCTGTTACGGTTCCACCTCACATTATGAAATACAGTCCCATGCCCTTGCTTTTCACCTAGTTCCACAAAATTTTCAACTTCTTTTGAAGGTATGAATAGTCCTGTCCACTCACCGACAAAAACCGAAGCCATAAAAAGTGCAAACAATCAATTTTTAAGTAACTGAGTTTGAAAAGGACAGTAACAAAGGAATGGGCTTCTTCTGCAGCTGTGTATATAGCACAGACCTTCTCCTCTACAGACAGGCTTCTTCTGATCCAGCAAACAGTGAATAACAGCCATAAGGGAACAGCAGAAAAAGCACAGACTATGAAAAAAGTCAAATATCAAGAAAAGAGAAGACAAATAATGTAAAAAGCAGTAATACAACTAATGACACTCAAGGCAAATACTAGCTGGGTTTAATGTAAGCTGGATGAGTAAGGTAAATATTCAGAAGCGTGATGGGCACCATCCTATGCCTGTACTCCAGGGAAGAGGATGATGACGACCACCACTTGGATCCCAAGCTTTTCTGCAACAGTTCTCAACTCAGCAAGAGAGAGGATGAGAAAAACTTGTTGGGAATTAATTCTGCCAAACAGAATCCAGTAAACAAGAGCAATGTCAACACACAACACAAGGCCTTGCTAAAAAGCCAAATGACACTTTTCATGAAGTGACTGGAAGACAGTAAAATTAATGAAGAAAAATTACAGTGGTATAAAAGAAAATAAATCAGTGTTGTTAAGCAAATTGTATACCAATGAGTAGGGGGAAGGAAAAAAAAAATCAAAAAACTTGCAGAGACAAGTTTGTCAGTGTTAGGATGATGGTTGGACTTGATGATCCGAAAGGTCCCTTCCAACCTAGAAAATTCTATGATTCTATACTGCACGCTGCAAAAGAGAAAAGAGCATGGGCCAGTCTGGGTTTCTTTGAAATGAAGAGACCACTGCTTGCTCTGCCAGAGTGTCCCTTACTGTCACTGCTGCTACTATATTTTGGGAGCTGGAGACTGCAAGAGCTCGATTCGATTTTTATTTTTCTCCTAGTTTCTCTCAGCTAGTGGGTGATACGGATATTTCCAAATCACAGAAAGCAGATGTCTCTTGTTTCCTTGCTGCTACAGTAATAAACTAAGAGGTTAAAGGCACAGACATGATCAGTGACATTCAGTTTGCAATACACATATATATATATATATACACATATATATGAGCCATCTGCTCTTCCCACTTTCTCATGTACCTCCTCTACCTTAAGTGCATGCAGCAGCAAATGGATACAAAACATTCCAAGTGCTAATAAAGACTTGCTTTGCATACACTTAAGCAAAAAACACCAAATCTCAGCTATGGTAGGCTTTGGCTCAGTGATGTGTTGAAGGAGGCGCCTTCTCTCCATCATTCCTCCCAATCTCTCAACCATTTCACCAAAAATTTGGGTTATTAAGAGGATATGAACAAAACACTCACCCCGTCCCACAGATATGCATCAGGGTGATAGGCTTCCAACTAGCTCATGTTGGGTGGCTTTGATCTTGAGACACTCACCAGCACTGAGGACTACAAATTAACAGAGTTCAAAGTATCGTTCAAAATAATGAGTAATTATCGCCTGGAGCTTAGAGTTAATTTTGTAACAAAGTTTAAACATTAGTCATCAATTTAATTCTGATCATTGACTTAATGGAATCCCATCATTTTTCCTCTTTAAGCATCATCTTTGCAATATAGTATGATGCAAAAACATTCAAAGATGATTGCCAGCTCAAGCAGATGTTCAAACCTCAAATATCAAAAGACTGAACTAAGTATCCAAAGTTTGGGCCACTGGAAAAAGGACTGAAAGCTTCCCAAGCCTCATCTTTTCTGCTTCCTGAATGATTTTTGTAGCACTTGTATCTTCTGATATTTTTGTTGTGGTCCAAGATAAACCTCAGAAATTCTGAGAGAGAGATAAGGCATATGCTCTATCTAGCATGATATTAATTGCAAAAGCCATGGAAGACCTGTGTGCTACCCTTGACAAGAAAGTTCTGTGAACCAAAAATAGTTCTGCAAAACAAACAAAACAAAACCAACAAACAAAACACCACCAAAAATGTGCAATGTGATACTCCTGCTTGGGAATCAAGCAAACTCTGACAAGTTTGCTCACAACTGACTGTGTTGCAAGGGAAGAAAAAAACAATTACTCCATTCCTCAGAGATTCTGTACCATCAGAGAGCTTCACACTCTATATTGGTACTTGAAATAGTAGCTGAATTTAAAGGGAACTGTCAGCAGCACAAAATCCCTTATTGCTCTCCGTTCCCTCATGGCTTGTGATTAGGGTCCTGCTGGGAGCTAGGTTTTCCCTTGTCCTGAAGAGGTGCCAGAGCTACCAAAATAACTCAAGAGAGACAGGCTGGATTTTTTGTGTTTATTTTCACCCTGCCTGCTGTGTATTGTCAATAGCTACCACATCCTAGGTGGAGAGATGCCCTGCCTGCATGATTACTGCATTCACACTCTCTTTTGAAGAAGCGAAATTATTAACAACTCCTAAAATAGCTAGAACCATTTCCAAAATAAGAGAACAGAACAAAGCAAGGGCGGCCAAACTGCTCTATATAAAACTGGCTAGATAGTAGGTAAAGAGGGAAAAATAAAGCAAAATATAGAACCTCAAACTATTATGATGGGAGAAAGGGAATGAATAAGTTAGTTGACTGCCTCATGCTGAGTTCCAGCTTAACTGAGACATTCCTTCTAAAAAAAATATAGGACATTCAGAGGCAATCATGAAGAATAATTAGAATATTTCAAAAATTTTACAAAGAGGTATGAAAGAAAGATATGGGTTTACCACTGGGTTGAGAAATGTATACAGAATAGAAAATAAACAGTCATTTAGGAAGGAGGAGGAAAAAGTAAAGAACATACCTGCCTTAAGTAGAAATTCATTGTTGAAAACTGAAGGCGTCGTGGTTTAGGCCGGATCGGCCAATGATGAGACAGATGTTCTCCCACACCTCTCACTCCTAGGAGACAAGATGAAGAGATTCACGAGTTTCAAAGGAACTAGATTACTTTAATGAAGCATTAATAATAAAATAAAAATGAAATAGATACAATATATACAGAAGCGTACAAAGCTCCCAGGATGACATCACCAGCAGGCACTGGGGAAGTCCCACACTGGACTCACTGACGAATACAAACTGGATTACAGATCTGGAGTCAGGAATGCACATATTGGGACCAAAGGCAGACAAACAGACAAAGTCTTCCTTGGACGTGGGCCGCTGAAGAAGAGGGCTGACCCTTTGATCCCTCAGCTTTTATACCGAGCATGGGGCAGATGGGATGGAATACCCCTGTGGGTCAGGTTTGGGTCACCTGTCCTGTCCGCTCCTCCCCACAGGTGAGACCCTTCTGCACTTTTCTGTTTCCAACCCTCAAACAGGGCAAATGACGACACTGGCTGACCCTGGTTGTTATAGCAATAACTATTAGCAAGAGCCTCTCTGCATATCGTTCCTTGGCATGAACCCTAAACATAGATCTTACCACTCTGGGAACAAACAGTTTTCTGCACAATATGCTGTTAATTTCAGAGAGTTAGAGGAGGCTTAGCTAAAAAGTAAAATTACTGGACAGAAAATTGGTTCTGTTCTGCCTCAAACCAGGACATAAGGCAACACATTTACAGTTGCAGCAAGTACAAATAGATTTATAAATGTCTTGATGATACTTCATTTTACAAGTCACCACAAATTTACACAATTTAATTCAGTGGAGGACTCAGACTTTGCATGACAAAAAGATCTGCATTTAAAACTTCTGAAATAAAAAAAGACCCAGTCAACTATTACCAGCCTGAGGTTAAAAAAGATACTTACGAGTATCTAATTTTGCGTCAGAATACATCTGAAACATCTGGTAGAGGTCAGGGACAGTACAGGTGAAGGTGAATAGACTGTCCATCAAGTTAGTGTGCATACCTGCATTCGTCAAGGATTGATTCTAGCATGATGACAATAAGTCACATTGAATTCAGATGAAAGGTGACTACAGAATAATTCTAAGCTCACCTTTCTCTGTACATAGATCTTCCACAAGGGCACTTGGTCAGCATCTTCAAAGCGCGTAATCCACTGGCAAATAGAGAAGGATCTGTAAGTCAGCCATTTATGAGCAAAGATACAGGAAGCAGCAAAGAGCGCTGCTTCTCCTCACAGTTTCTCCTTCAAGAAAGTGACATTAATGAAGTTCCCAGAAAGTAAAATAATGCAGGGGAAGAGATAATAAAAACTAGATAGGCAAGCATGACCTGTGTTCCTGAAGTGAGATCAAGAAGGAGCAAAAATATCTGCCACAAGCTGGTTTCCTTTTCTGCAGGAACTACATCCATATATTCTTTGTAGAGATGTCCAGCTCAATTTTTTCCATCAAATGTAGCTGAAGTTGACAGACTCAAAAAACATCAGGGGAAAGGGAGGACAGACTGCAACATCCACACGCACTTAGAATCACTGCGTGTCTGCAAATACCAGATGCCTTGGGAAGCCCAACAAGACTTCAGAAAATTGTTTCAAAAAAAAAAACAAACCAGGAACTGAAGGCACCATCTGACCTAACATATGATAAGAGCAGAGCAGGAGTCATGAAGGAGGGAGAATTTGATGATCAAGGCTGATTAGCAACAAAAGCAAAGTGCATTTATCCAAAGCAAGCAAAACCAATGAAACTTGTCTTAACTCAAAGCCAGGTGGGTGCCCAAGCATTGACAAAGAAGCAGAAAAAGCCTAAGAAACTACCACCACAGAGCAGAACCCACCAGGAGAGAAGAAAGAGAGAAAGGATGTGGAAGAGGCATGTAATCTAGACTGAAGTATCTGTATCCCAAATATTCTGTGCACTATGGACAGTCAAAATACTCCAGCACAGAGAGACTGAGGACTAACGTTCCAAGCACCTGTCAGTCATCAAAACAGAAATCAGATTAGAACAGCAAAGTGATAAATCATTTTTTATTATAATGACCTGCATTCCTGTCCCTGACACGTAACAGGTTTGAGGATTCACCTGGGCAGCAAGTATCAGCCCCAAAAATCCAACCTGAAGGGAAAGAAATGGATGGAGGAGGCAAAAACAACAACTAGGTTGCGGTAGCAGTAACTGCAAACTCCTCACAGTAAAGCAAACCCTATATTTGAACTCATGAGATGTGGCAATACAATAGTAACAGGTATCAGGCAAAAAAAACTCCATGGCATTTATGAAATATAGCAATGCAAATGGGAGTGAGGTTGTACGAAAATCTTTAGCCCAGAAGAAATCCTGACAATCTATCCAAGGCGTTGTAAGTAATGCAGACACAGCTTTCCATCGCTTAAAAAAAAAAGATCAATGGGGAGAATAGAAAGTGAGGAATGGTTTTGAAATCCGAGATATTTGAACAATCTGGCAGCTGGGAAGATAAAGAGAGACAATGATAAGAATCAGATAAAAACACTAAAATTTAGTGGCAGGTGAAGTAAATGTTGAGAAAAATAGGTATGGTTTTATAGAGAAAAAGGATTAGAAACTAAGGAGGTCAATTAATAATGGAAGTGCTGATTCTAAAGACTCAAAAATATAATACTTTCCTGTCTGGTTTTGTTTTATTTTCTAAACTGTTTCTCCTTACCACGAAATAAAATATTTGCACTGATTGTAGATTATACAGTAAACAACCTACTGATAGCTACTCTATGAGGAAATTCTAAGAAAATGTCATGATAAGATATCAGTTATATCACTTGAAATGCCCCCTGGGGAAGTACAGGCATCCAAGTACTGAGGCTGATTTTATATTCCAATTTTTGTTTCAGACTATCAAAGCCGAAAAATCATGCTGTCCCCTGCTTAGATCACGTAGCTGGCTCACAAGAAGATGAATTTCCTACTGATACTATGCTTGAGGAAATTGCTCATTGCATGTTCCCTCGGGCTGGATGCCAAAAGGAAATTAAAGATATATTGGCCAACTCAGCTGTTATGCAGTAACAGCATCTGAAAAATACAGCTCGTGATCTTTGCCATGTCAGGGCAACCTCTCTGCAAATGAAAGCTAATAAGATTTGGATTGAAAGGCATGGTGATAAAGAGTTTCTAACGTCTGGGACAGACTCTAAGCTGCTGGGACGGCTGCAAGAGCCAGGACAGAGTAATTGCTGAGGGCCAGAACCCACAAAATTGTCAGATCCAATACCCTCTTTTTTAATAACTGATTTGTACCAGGGAAGGCAAATGCTGCAGCTCACTGAGAAGCAAGATTTTGTCAGCATTCAAAACAATACTGATGTTTTCTAACTGGTATCAAGTCAGAGATTTCTGACTGATGATTTCACTTGGGCAGTGGGAGAAAGGGGGCTGAAAAGGAAGCAGTGGGGTTTTTTCTTCTATAAATATAATCCTTCTTTAAAATTCCCTCTGAGACACATACAACTGGACAATCTGTAGACAGCTCTAAACAAAAATATCACCTTAAACCAACCAGCTGTTGAGAGAGCAGCACAGCAACAAACCACCAAATTATGCAGCCATTTAGAGTAAGGACATCTGGCTCCAGCTGTGCCAGGACATCATCTCACTGCATTCCTCTGAGGCAAAGCTTTCTCAGTCACAGACATTCAGTGAGATACCTGTACTTTGAGAGACTAAACCCTGTCCCAATCCTGACCACCACCCAGAAATCAGAGTAATCCTATTGACTCATTCACATCTCATATACTCTCCATGACAGAGAGAGAGCACAACATACAGGACTGTGACCCAGGATTGAGCCCTTTTTCTGCTGGCTATTGTCACTCCCCATCCTTCCCATCATCACACCACTGAGAGCCACAGACTTCAGTGTTTTGCTTCTCAGTACTTCTGCAAAGAACAGCAGAGCTCCTTTTGCAAAAGGGGAAAGAGTCCCAAGCACATATTTGGGTTCCCTCGGACTCAGGTAGACTTACCTTTGTTTGATGCAGTCCTTTAATTTCCCCGTTACATCTTCATTTGGCCATGAGCAAGTATGATTTCCAGCGTTAGCCCTCACATGATCACAGCATATCTCAAAGATACTTTCAAGGCTCTATCCATTACGACACGGAAGTCTAACAACTCATTACTCAACGGAAGCTTAGGAAACCAAGCAGGAGTTACACATTTAAGTACTGATATATATATATATAATGATTCACTCATCTGGAGGCTCACAGAATATCCCCCACAACAAAATATATAAAAATGTGAAAAGGACATGGGTTTTTATAGATTACTTCCCCCTGTTTTAGCCACAATACTAAATGCATAGCAATGCACTATCATATAGTAACACTCACACGCTGGACATGCCACTTGCAGGGAACGCACAACTTAATTGACAGTGTGGGTGGGGAAGCACAAACTCTTCTTATTACATAAAAAGGAAGAGAAGAGCATCCCTTTCAAACTTGCAGAAATTGGCTAGAATTTGTGGCTAAGAAAAATCTTTTGCCTAGTCCAAAAGAAAAGACCATTTTCAGCATAAATTAAGACTACTGCAAGCATTGTTAGGGCTTGCTAACAATAACCTCAGTGAGAATGAGAATGGGTCTCATATGCAGAGGGAGATGTATAAATATTCTCCATGGCTACAGATTTCAAACATAGCCATCTGAAGAGCTAGTGCCTTCATGTCCCATTTAGTTCAATAGGAACAGAAGCATCTTCAAAAGCAAGTCACAGATCCTGTTTAAATCACAGTCAAAAATCTCAATTATGCTATCTGTATCAGAATACACTTCCCAGAGAACACAGCACGTTCATGAGATCAGTAAGACATAAGTGGGACATAAAGGTATGTTTCCAGCATGGCCGAAGACTTGGCTGATATAATACGGCCAGTATAATAAACCATGCTGTAAGAAAGGCATAGATGAATCACAAAGGAACCAGAAATGTAGAAGACGTGACCTGTAAGAGAAGATGAAATGAATGTTCAGTCTACAGAGGAGTCATCTGAACAAGGACAAGATGTAAAAGCATTCAAACATACGAAAAACTGTTGTAAGAAGAATCAAATTGAGAGCTTGGAAGAGCAATCCACTGCATGTTACCAAGTAGAGAAGCCACAACAGAAAATCCTGTGAGCCAAAATAGATCTGGCGATCCTGTTGTAAGATGACAGCATCACCTGCATGATTATCCTATTTGTACTCCTCCTCAGCCATCTTGCTGTGACTACTGTTGGAGCAGACAGTGGTGTTAGACCTTCGCTCTCAACCACAAAAGCAGCTCTTGCAATCCTACGTGTTCTTCATGGCCATGGTAAGTAGAAGACAGAACAATTATGCTTAAATCTCCATAAAGGAAAATTCAGGTTATGAACAAAGGGAGAACCAAAAGTGTCCCTACCAATAAGGACAGTGATTCTTCTAACTGACTGCTCAGAGAAAAGGCAGCACCTCCATCAGAGGAAGTTTCCAGAACGAAACTCTTGCGAGTAACACAAATCCTGCCTTTGGAGAGAAGAATGGACTGGATGACCACCAGGCCTTCTCTCATCTTATGATAAGAGGATTTAATATTGAGAAGTTGTTAGCCCACCACCCTCCCTCCATAAAAGGTCTATGGACTGGTTTCAGAGACCTGAGCTAGCTAGAAAACGTCTGGTCGGAGCACATGTATTAATGCTGCAATATTATTTCCTTAGGTGGATTACTAATTTCAAAAAGGTGAAGAAGACAACCTATCTACCCGAGGCTGCAGCTGGGACAGTTACTGAGCACTAAGGAAAGAACATCTGCCAACAGGCTCCATGAACCTTCTTTGCATGCTGAAAATATCTTGTAAACTGGTTGCTAGGTGCTCTGCTCCTTGACATTTACATGCCTGAGCAAAACCACATCTGCTGTTTAGCAAATCGTCATAATAAATGTCATTTTCAAACATTGTCTGCTGCAGTTCTGATTAGCTCGTAAGCAAAACATGAGCATCATTTCAGTTCTTAGAGGGAAGTCCTGCGATGTGACAGCCAAATACAGGCTGTCTCTTAAAATGCTGGGGGCTGGTGTGGCCACTTGTAGAAAGCAAGTAAAAAAGAAAAAAAAATGTTACCGAAAGTAATTTCTCAATTTAAAACCTTAAGAAAAATAAGAGGGTTTATAGGGATATTCCTATTAATTCATCACCTCTGAACAATGCAAGCTAGAAAGAATATGAGAGCCTTCATGCAATCCATTACATAACCTAAAAAGAAAGAGAAGGATATCTTTTAGTAGAGATCAGCCTAGACCTCAAAAATAATAAAAAAAAATAAATCTGTATTTGATCTCTAGTTCTGGCCAATGTATACCACAAGGCTGGATTAGTAGCTTATTCTCCTTGTATGGATTTTTTGGGTGTTAGAGAAGAACAGTGCCACTTTTGTCTAGTTTAGTTGTTGTAGGGGCTGTCTCCTGCCTTTGGGAAATGTTCTGGGGGAGCAGTGTGTCAGTACAGAAGCAAACAGGTAAACAAACACTACTGGGTGGCTTTCAAAGATGGAGTCCTATGGTTTTACTGGACCAATAAAGCTCATGATAGAATGCTGCAAGATGGTTTCCTCTTAACAGCTCCTGACATGTGTTCAAAAGACGGGTTGATGTAGTGCTGGGAGGTATGGTTTAGTGATGATGCTCCTTGTTTGTTGTGTGGGTGTCTATTTTTGTCAGTTAGGTTGACGGTTGGACAAGATGATCTTTAAGGTCCCTTCCAACCTAGAAGATTCTGTGACATTAGCTTTGAATCAGAGAATGGTTCAGGCTGGACAGAACCTTAAAGACCATTAAGTTCCAACCCCCCTGCCCTGGGCAGGGACACCTCCCACTAGACCAAGTTGCTCAAAGCCCCATCCAACCTGGCCTTGGACCCCTCCAGGGATGGGGCAGTCACAGCTTCTCTGGGCAACCTGGGTCAGGGTCTCACCACCCTCACAGCAAAGAATTTCTTCCTAGTATCTAATCTAATTCTCCCCTCTTTCAGTTTAAAACCATTACCCCTTGTCCCAGCACTCCACTCCCTGGTAAGGAATCTCTCCCCATCTCTCCCGTAGGCCCCTTCAGGTACTGGAAGGGGCTATAAGGTCTCCCCGGAGCCTTGTCTTCTCCAGGCTGAACAACCCCAACTCTCTCAGCCTGTCCTCACAGCAGAAGGGCTTCAGCCTTCGGATCATCTTCTTGGCCTCCTCTGGACCCACTCCAAAGGTCCATGTCCTTCCTGTGCTGAGGACTCCAGAGCTGGACATAGTGCTCCAGGTGGGGTCTCACCAGAGTGGAAAAGAGGGACAGAATAACTTCCCTCAACTTTAACCCTCGAATGGTTAAAGACATCACTTGCTGAGTGTGTAGGGGACACTGGTGTTATGGCTGGCTGTAGCAGAGGCAGTGCGGCACCACTCCAAGGAGGAGCTGAACCGACAACAGGTATTCTGCATCCCACCAACTCCTGCTGAGCTGCAAGAAGCTGTGAGAAGGGCAAATGGAAAAGCAGGTCCTTATTTCATCCCTGCTGCTATTACACAAATAAATCAACAGAGAGCAGAGGTTTTCAACCTCTAAACCCACGCCAAAGTGACAGTGATCGAAAGCCTTTACCAGGCTGGCTCTTGAGTGACAAGGCACAAGCAAAAGGGTTTGAGCAGCGTGACACTGGCTCCCAGGAGGTACACGTCAGCATCGTAAGACTGACAGCCTCCAACTGACAGCAAAGGAATGAGTGACAATTACATAACGTCACAGGAGTTTTGGGTACCTCACACAGCTCCTGTGGTACAGCTTCTGCAGTACCACGCTGCGAACAGCACACTTGGGCTGGGCTTGCAACCTTCACCCATTACTTGAGATAGGGAGTAAAGAGAGAGGAAAAGGTCTTTGCTGATGTGTCTCCTGGGACAAGGCGACATCAGGCAATCTGTTGCAGACTTATGAGACAAACTCCCAAACGCTGTTAGATAATGCATTCCGTGGTAGTTTGGCTTGACTTCAACAACCAAAAATCTTCTGCACCACTGAGTACATTAAACTACCCATTAACTATCTGAATTTAGCAACATTGAAGAAACTCAACACAAGGGCCAGATTTGTCATGGTACATAAGTTAAGGAAGCTGGAGAATCCTACTACATACCGAAAAGCATGCATCTCCATCTAGCCCCAACATTGTATAGAGTAAAAGGCTAGAAAACTTAGAAGGAAGAAATGGTCTTGAGTAAAGTATGAACATAGGCTAAAAGGGAAGGAAGAAAAAAGTATTCATGTAAATTAGGGATTCTGGAAGACAGAGATAGTTACAGTTAACATAAAGCTGATCTCAATATGAATAGCCACATGAAAGCTACTTGGTTGCCACTGGGATCTGGGGTTTTCACTATATATCTTGCGATACCTGGGGCTTGATTTCAAAATCAAGCTCTTGGAGACAAGAGCCTGTAAGAATTTTAAATTGTTGCAAGGAAGAGCTCAAGACTTTGGCAAACTCCAAGTGTAACCTGTGGGCCTACAGAGAACCACCTGCAACCTGCAGGACAGATAGACAGAACCATAAACATAACTACGGTGACAAACCACCCGTGTTGGTAATTAGAGATGCTGCAGGCTCCATCGCTCTGGGTACCATGCTTCTGGCTCAGATATTCTCTAGGAGGAAAGTCACTGGTATAACAGAGAAAGCCAGCTCTGTCTGGTCACCAATATCAAGCCCAAGGCAGGGACACTCGAGCACCTTTCATTCATCCTTTAGACACTGTGCACAGGTTCCATCCACATGCTTTCAGCCACACCAAGACAGTCTGACTTCTTGTGAAATATGTACTTCTGCAAGAGGGAAGAGGGATGGTAGAGGCCATCGCTCTGCTCTGCCTGTTCAGTGGATTGCATCTTTGAAAAATATAAATTAATTTGCTGAAGGACTTCCCATCATCTTGGGATTAAAAAAGAGCTCCATTCTGGTGTTTGCAAGCAGGCAAACCACCGGTTATTGCCCTGAATTCTTATGGCTCAATCTGTTCTAACAAATCTAACAGTCATAATAATGAAAACCTTCAATTCTGTCATAGCAGATGAAGAAAGAGAAGAAAGAGAAATGCTGATACTATGAGGAAAAGGATTATCAATATACATTTGACATCACACATTTATAAACAATACAGATAATACTAGCAAGCATTCAAATGCCCTAACAGTGTAAATCTGTGTTAATTAGAGCTACAAACAGTTAGCAGGGGAGGTCTATTTCAGAGCATCTGATGTTTATGCATGTTTTGGGGACTATTTTTAAAAAGCTGAAGGCAGAGTAAGACTATTTCAGGAACATTTCAGTGTGGTGTTTCTCACAAAGCCTAAGTGATTAGTGCTGAGGGCAATTTGTGTGGAGGTGTTTATCACCTTCTTGCTAGTATTTTTTACTACTGTATTTCTATTAATTCAGCAGTTTGATACCCAGCTGACATGCTGAGGGCTGATAAAATGGAAAAGCAGATAGAATACTATAAATAAAGACCAGCTCAGAGTGGGGGCATTTGACTAACACTGTGAATCTACTCTCACTGAGAAAGGATGGCTTTTCTGACTGCTCTCTGGAAAAACAACAGCAGACAGCTATGTTTAAACACGTTGAACTAAGCATACAGAAAAATAAGTCAAATCTCTACAAGTTATTCAAGGCCATGTGTTTAATAACCGGATCTGGGAAGAAAGGAAAAAATGAGATTCAGGATGCTACTTTGTGCCATATTTTCTTCCTATAGCTTTCAAATGTCATGTGTATGACTTCATCAGTTACACAACTGAAGATTAGTAGTTTTGTCTATGCAGTAGTAGACTAGGAATCTAGTTCATGTTTAAATATTAAGAAATATGCATCCTATTTGGTAGGAGGAAAATCCTGTGTAAATTTTTGCTTATTTCCTTATATTCCACAAATATTTCCTTATTTATGGGGAAAGGACGCTAGGGAAATGATAGTAGCTAGTATGAGATACAGAACAGCCTAAAAATTAGGACTCCAACATGAGAGAATTATATTAAATTGTACAATAGCCTTCCATGAATCAAGATCCACTGTAAGCACTCCTCAGTTAATGGTAACCACATTAATCAACATGTGAAGATGATTACAATAAACCTTTCAGACTCATGTCAAAATACCCTATTCAGATGAAGCCCTTAAGGACAGCTCCTACCCAAGAGAAGTTAACATTTGGAAAAAAAAAAAAGCAAGAAAAAAAAAAGCCACAAAACCACCACAACACCCCAGCACAGCTTTTTCAGAGGCACTCTGAAAATTAGCTTCATCATTAGCAATAAGAGATATATCTTTTAGAAAGCTGAACCCTATGGAGTGCTGATACAATTACCATAAGCATTATACTTTGATGTTATAACTCATTCCTTCACACCAAACCGAATTGTTCAACTTACGTTGACCTCCTGGTCACATTTCTGGATTATACTGCAGACACAAAGCTTTAGTAACTGGGAATATGTTGCTCAAGTTTTGGTTTATGTTTAAAGCAAAAGTCCTTCATTCATTCTGAGGTTAATTTATCACACATGCTGGGATATTCCACTTCTGCATTTGCCTGTACGAGAGATATGGCATGTCTGATTCTGTGTGCAAACAGATCTCTACAAAACAGACAGTTATTTGGAAATAATACCAGAGCTGATTACCAGACAAGGTTGCAACTTCCTGACATGCACAGAAGAAAGATTAGCAAAAAATTTACTGCATAAAAAAACCTGGTATGTACTTCATAAAAAAAGAACTGTGGTTAGGAGAGATTTATTATGACTGGGGAATTAAAAGTGAAAGAAAATAAAGGCCCCCAAAGAGTTTAGTATAAAAACATTACCTTTAAAAATATTTTAGCTGAGGTTACCTAACCTGAACAAACACAGGTAGTTTTTGTCATAACATTTTACAATAGTAAAGAAGCATACTTTTCTTTTCTAAGTGTTCTGCCCTGGCAATTTATTTTTCTAATTCATTAAATTAAAATAGAGAATAGGTCAAATTATCAAAACTTAATTTGTAGTGCTGAGATCACAGTGACTAATCTCACTTAATGAAGCTGTAATCAATGCCTGAGCAACTCCATTATTAGTATCATTACGTTATTTATTTATACTCTGTATTGCTAAACTCTTCACCATGAACAGTCTTCAAAGGCAAAATTTGCATAAACTGAAACATGTATTACTCCAGAGTTTCACAAACAACCTCTTGTACAAGTGAAGTAGCTCTCATCCAAGACACAACATGAGATTAAAAGGTCAGGTCCAGACATTGGTTTAAGTCAGGCTACCTAAGAAAATGCCAGTTTTGCCTTTTAACAACAAAAACAGCTAAATGGGTAGAAGTGGTTGTGATGGGAGTTCATGTTAGTGATAATTACAGCAGCTTTCTTCAGGAGCATCTCTGCCTGGACCCATCTCATACTGGCTATGAAACCACACGATAGAGCCAATACAGCCAGCCTACTCTCCCTTTAGAAGGGATTCCACTTGTGAGCAGCAGAATCTTTTTGACTGAAATAGTCCCCCTAAAACTGCACCAAAAGCAACACTAGAAATTTCAATGTGAGCAGTTAAAACATAGCCAAATAATAATTCAAAAAATTACTAAACAATTCAGAAGGTCTCAGGGCAAGTGTCCCCACTGTCACCCATTGAAACAGCTAATTTGGCTTTACGTGCCTGCTATGGCACATGGGCAATAGTTTTAAACGTTCACCTAGGACACTAGCACAGCCACTTAGCCACTGAAGTCATTCCTCAGATGTTAAATAAGTGGTGGCATCTCGGTGCACTAAGAAAACCTGTGGTTTCCTAAACTGACTTTTTTTCCTAATAGCAGGAAGAGAGCAGCTTTGTCACTATAGCTCACCAATTGTACCTATGACACCAATTCCACCCAGCAGCACCTGTAACGTCTTGGGACAGTGGCACCCAGAGTGCCTGAAGACCTAAGATCTCCCCAGCACTAGCAACAAAATACAAAGACAAGGGATGCAGAAGTGTGCCAAAACCTCTAGAACCACCTCTTCTGAAAGACACAGAAGCATTTCCATAAGCCTGTAAACCCCTAGGAATCCCCTTTACCAAATCAGAATAGAGATAATAAAAGTTTGCTTATATATTAAAACAGATAATTTTTTTATTTTATTGAAAGAAAAAGTGAATTGCTTTCTCAGCTTTGTTACCAAAGTATTCAACAACCTGGTCAAGGCCTAAAAAAAGGCCAAGCAGTCCTACAGGTCTAAGGAAAAGTAATTAAAACCCTTCCTCAATTAACCTCGGGCATAAGAGGTAGTGCTTATTTCATGAGACTCAGTCTACTGGGTGATGCAGGGGCAAAGCAATATTTCATAATCTCCAAAAAGATGATCTCGTCATTATTCCAATATCCGAAGCTGTATCCTGCCTAGTGATACAAAAATTAAATGTTATCCCAGAGATATGTGCTTCTTAATATCACTGGTTTCTGCCTAGACAAATATTAAACAAAGGCTAACAAGATATGGAAAGCTATTAAAAGCCAGATCCCTTACACACTATTGGAATAAATTAGCTGGTTGCAGCTGAAGAATGCCACGTCTGAGAAAGAAAAACGTACAGACTGAATTTCACTTATGATGGAGTATTAAAAAAAAAAATCAACTTCCATTGCTGCCTAGAAGTAACTTACAGTAATTGCCTTTGCTTGTACAACTGAATGACTGCAAAGCTTTGTGAGAGTGCACACATTGAACATGTTTTGAAGTGATGCCTTTACAAATTCACAATGTGAAGTTTGGGTATCTATCACCAAAAGATCTCATGTTGCTACAGAACTGAATCTGCAAGGTGATTATCTGGCTGTGCAGTCTGCAGCCTATACACAACAGTTATGCATAGGCCACTGAGACATGTTCTGACTCCTTCAGATTCAGATGAAAGGAATTAATTATAGATGGAAAATGAAGGCATTAAAATTGAAGCAGAAGGTCAGCTCTTCAACTGGCATGGAATAGCTCGGCTCTGGTGACAGTTGAGCTCTCTCCAGTTAAGCAATCTTTCAAGTCCACCTAAAAATGCCAAATCTGAAAGGAGCGTGGGAAAAAAATAGCTCTCCCCTCATTCCAACCAGACAATACCATAGGTAAATTTGTGTTCATTTATGAGATAGAAAAATTACATATGTATTTACTTAGAAATTATTGCTAGTGTTATATGGCATAATCCAAATATAGTGATGCCAAGTTTACATCAACCACTTTCATTTTCCAGTGTTCTATGTGGAAAGAAGCAGATCATGATGCCAAGACCGAGGTCTGGACTAATGGAGATCTTTTGGAAAAATCCTATTTTTTGTGAACAAGCATTAATTTCTACATGATACAGCTAAAGCAGCAATTAACTCCCTAGAGCTTTGATTTAATATATGCTGCCAGTACTGTTTTTTTAAACACAGGACATGCACATGTGTTCTGTAGTGTGCCTCTCTCGGGTATTACACACCCATAAGCAACCCAGTGTAGGAAGATTTGTCCCAGTACTGCTTTATCACGTGTTGGAGGGGTAAGAGATAATAGGAAAATGGTCAGCATTGGCTGTGGGTTTTTCTCTGCCAAAAGAAGTTTCCTTCTCTCTGCAATAAGAAGTTATTGCTGGCAGTTGTCCCTTATGGGAACAGCATCAAGATGGATGAAAAAGTACCTTAGCTAATTTAGCCAAACTGAAAATGCAGACACTAGACACGTGGCAGAAAATGATCAGACGACACTATTGGCGCATCCATCCAGCAGCCATGACCATTACAAACAAACACTTTATGGCAGAACTTCTTATCAGAAAGATCCTTTCTAAGAAAATAGAACATAATTTCTCAGCAGTTGGCTTAGAAGAAAAAATAGGCATTTGATGGCCCAGTTTTGTTACCAGAGCTGTTCTGAATCCTTTGGAGTCTTCTGCCGCACCCCAAATTACATGATAGTTTACTCAAAGGAACACGACTGCAGAGGATGAGGCATGGAAGTTTATTACAGTTGATGACTGCCACAGAAAAACAAAAGCAGAGCGAAAGGAAACCCCAAATCAAACTGGAATCTGGTTGTGTAAGGGAAAGCTGTTTCTTTTAAGAAGTGTGGAACTGCTTTGCACCTGCTTTTCCTGCATGGAAACTGCACTCCTGTAAATTGACAGAACTACTATACAAATTAAGCCTACTTAATGCAATATTGGTGTATCCTTTGTATCTATTGCTGTCAGTAACCATAACTGGCCTAAACACATTGCAGTCAAATGTTAACCTAGTGCAGGAGACAATTATTTTTAAAATCACATTATTATAACAGATGTTCAAAACAAATGCAGTGGTGAATAAGCGCCCTCTTAAGGGCATTTGGTACGAGTAACATTCCTACAATGCAATTACATAATTTTGAAGTTCGATACTGAATATTTCCCACAGCTAAAATGGCAGCTTCTAATGTTTCCCCCTTCCCAATATTTCAAAAATGCTGTGAAAGGTTTTGAAATATTAGCTAGAGTTCCAGTTACTTCTATTTCCAAACAAAATCATCAGTCACCAAGAGTACTGAGTTGGCAAAAAGTTACATAAAAATATTAATCCCAGAGCACGATACACACCTGTTTCATTCCTCTAACAGGAATTGATACCAGAATGTTTTCAGTTACCCAGGGTAGGGAGAAATAAGTAGAGGGAGAATAAACTGATAGATTTAGCCTTTGGCTGCAATAAGCCAAAACCAAAATAAGAATTCTTCTTAATTACTCATGTTGCAGGCATTCCTGTTTTTCTGGGCACATGAATACACCCTACCCTGAGATAAACAGAAAAAAATCAAAGTGCCATTTTGCGTCACTAGTCAATACAAAAGTAGCATGTGTGTCAGGCATGAAATTGCCTTCAGAAATCACCTATAGGTGAGAGACCTATAGGTAAAGACCTACATGCTGTGCTTAGCCATGCCATGTGGGATCGTTTCAGAGAGCTCCCACAAATTTAGGATGCCATGACAGTGAGACAGAACAGTAACCTCACTTTTTCCCTGACAAACGGTTATTATTGAACTGGTTGCAAAAAACAAGTTTACCAGAAGCTGAAGCTTGCTCAGAATGGTGTGTAACACAGTCTTTGCCATTTAAGAGCTCTCATATAATCAGAGTGACAATTTCAGGCTCCACACACAATTTGGGTAAGTTGCATAATCTTCTCCCTTTGACAGAACATCCATGGTCATGTCACATCTTAGGTCAGTGAAGTTACATCTCAACAAGGAACAGATGCGTCCTTGCTGACAGCAATGCTGCAGGTAACCTAGGATACTGCCAGGTTTTATTTATACACATTCACTGTAGAACTAACTCATAACAAACTAACTTCTTCAGAGTTTTACATTTAGCAGGCCCCAAAATCCAGGTCAAGTCTACACTTAAAAGCTGTTTATCAGGTCAACTAACATGGGCATCACGGATGTGCCTAGGCATTGCTCTCACATACCTTAAATAGGGCCAAAAAGAGTAAATAAAACCATGTCTTTCTGGTAGGAGACACCTGTAAACTGCTGAACATAGGAGAATCTTCCCCCAACTTTGCTACTTTGGCTACAGGCAAACCAAATGGTATTACCAGTTGATCCCCATGAAGGCAGTAGTAAAGCAGTAGTCTGTTCTGGTGGGGTGCTTGTTTTTCTTTCCTCTTACTCTTAAAAAAACCTGAGTCTTCCTGTTCCTTTTAGTATGTTTCTTAAACATAGCCTGATTAAGAGACTTTCTACTTTCAGAGTAGCTCTAGCAGTCATTGCTTCAGCAGGTAGACCAGCCCAAAAGGAAAGCTATTTCAGGAACTCCAAGTATGAAGAAAGTCTACTGTTGAACACTGCACCTCCATTTATCCTCTCCTATAATCTTATATTTTAGATACTTCTTATGGAGGAAATGCTAATGTTTCTCAAAAGAAATTTATCTAGAAGTATTTGCTTTGGACGTGTATAGACAAAGCTTGCTTTTGGAGTGTTTTTTCCAACAATGTGCAGCAGCAGCCAGAAGAGGTCCTAGGAAAAAACATTACCAGGATAGCTAAAAGAGAGAAGACCCTGTAAACCTTCCCTAATCTGCTTTTGAAAGGGATTACTTGGAAATTTTCTTCACTTTTACAGAAAGCACAAGAGAAATGGAGCGCTGGAGGGATGCAGAAGAAACTGAAAGGAGTATGTCTTAAAGTTGCCAGTAGTGTAATGTTCCACTGAGGTCTCTCGTGCCCCTTTTCTGATGTCTTTTTAAGACTAACACCCATTCCATGAGGGTAGGGTGCATCACTTGCTGTGACTGCATAACAACATGCTTTCAAATCAATACTCCTGGCTTCCCACTGTTTCAGTGGCTCAAGCAGGAGAATAACTAAAATGTTGCTCCCATTTTTCACTGCAGAAGTCTTTTTCTGGAGAGCCCCAGCAGCAAATGAAGGCTGGTAGGCAAGCACACAATTCCCAAGCCATGTGCCCAGCCATAGTCTGCCACAGCCACACACATCACCTTCTCTCAGCGGCTGCCTGCAACTCCTCAGGCTCTGCATACTGGGTAAGCACTTGTTAAGCGTGTTACACAAACTGCTTTAATTTCTTTGAGAAATTATTTTTCTTCAGAACATACCTGTTTTAGGAACCCATGGTGATCAGATGATCAATCATCAACAATGGCGCTACAGTGGAAATTGATGTTTTACAGATTTAAACTACCAGGTTATAGAATCACTGTGGAAACATTAGAAGTTATCCTCCCCTAGCTGTTTTGATTTGTAAGAGCAAATGTTACTCAAAATAGCCTTTGAACAGTTGTCCTACTTCAGCATAACCAGTCACCACAGGACGTATTCACGATGCAGTAAGTAACCAACCAGCCTGGTGGCCACTAACACCCCATAAGCTTTGTTTGTGGGGTTTCAGGTTTGTGTTGTCTCAGGACTGAGATTTTTCAGGCTTGCTCTACCTGAACTTATCTTGACCTGCCTGCAACTCAGTTTTAGCTTCATTTAGCTGTAAGAGGATTTTTTCTAATTGACTAGGTGTCTATGGCTAATTCATTTTACTTCTGTTTATCTTCATATGATACCATCATGGTTCTATGACTAACAATGTGGTACAGAGAAATGCAGCCTGATACAACATCAGAGGGCAGGGGAAATGTAGACACGGGATGCAGTACAGAACTACAGGAGTGGAATGGTTAGAGATGGGGCACAGGCTTAGCACTGGGAACTCCACAGTCTTGAACAACTCACCAATGGTCAGTTAAAGAAATGCAGAATGAACCTGGAAAAAACTTGGTTTAGGAGTAACAAAGGGAACAACGAAATAGTATCTAACATCAGCAAAATGGACATATATAGTAAATTTGAATGCAATATGGAGCTGCAGAACAAAGAAAAAGCAAAGGCATATAACTGCGCTACCAGACAGAAAAGAATGCAAGTAGATTCGAGGGTAAGGAAGAAACAACCATCAACAGGAAAACCCTATTCTTCCTGGTGAAGGACTCTAGATGCTAATGACTCGCCTCAACATCCCTCGCCAACACCAGAGTGAAACCTCAGGTCATGGGACATAAGGAAGTGGAAGAGCCACGTCAGTGTAGTTTGCAGTTTGACAGCAGCCTGGTTTATGTACTTGAGATGTTATTACTCTGTCACGTAACTATATCAGGGCCACAGCTAGGCTAAGGGGATTTCTAAAGCAGCAGTGAGTTCTCTGAGCAGCAAATATCCAATATAGCACTTCAGCTGCATACTGTGTCTAGTCCCACATTACACTGTAGTCCTCACCTGAGAATTCAAATAATAAAGCAAGAAACTCCTTTCATGGACCATAACCAAAATAACTGCCCAGAAAGATGGCCTTGTCTAATGTTATTGTCCCAGATATACATCCTCAATTATTATCTAAAAAGCAAGCTGCTTTCCACGATTATCTCACAGTCCTACACGAGGTTTACTAGCAACAATCTTCTCTTTAGACTTGTACTTGGCAATTCCTGATTATATGCAAGGGGGGTTTTTTCCCCCCATCAGATGATACTCTGTCACATGGACAGGGCTCATCTTACTCAAGCTTCCCACAGCCTTGGTACAGTCAAGGAAACAATACAAAGAGTCAGGAGGGAAAAGAGGGAGTTCTCTCCATCCCGTGGCTGCAATCATGGACACTGGGTAGTGCTAGCACCAGAAGGAACACTGCTAGCTTGGCACCCTTTCTCCCAGGAGACTGTCACAGCTCCTAGATTACACTGCCGTGGAAATGCTACTTTCATTTGCCATTATTCTCCCCAGCCTCTCGGGCTGGAAAACACCAGTTCTTTACAAGTCTGTTCCAGCTGTACTGACATAAATCATATTACACCATGTAAAAGTAATATTAATTGGTCTCTAGGACTCCACATGCAATTTCTTAATTTCTTTCCCTGTGAAGAGCTTGTGCTGGAAAGGTGTTCAGGAAGATGAAGATTGCTCTACTTGGTTTCCCTATAAAAAGAGGACTTTAAGAGATAATTTATCCAAAGTGTTCTCCTTGTGCCTTCACAAGATAAACCATCAGAGTTTTGTTAAGTGTCTCTAACAGTGGATCTATTACCATGTAGTTACATCCATTTCTCAAACAGGAAACAGCACGTTTATTGCTTCCTCTTCTTGCGGAATCATGGATTAATCCTGATTAAATGTTGTTCTTCTCAAGAAGGCATTACTGGTAGCCTAAGTTTATGCTTTTGACAATTACACACCTAATGAAAAGATTAGGAGGCACAAGTGAAGAGATGAAAGGCAGCTGGAAAAGCAACTGGGGCAAGCGACGAATGGACAAATTCACTCTGAATATATTCTCTGTGGAAACTAACTATTCCTGCTTAAATTTGCTTTATAAGATGACATTCTCTCTCACTCCCCCACACACCTATTTGCATTTTTCACACAGGTCTGACCAACAGTAACTGAGAAATACTATTATAGACAGTAAATGTGCAAACCCAACCTTTTCTCTAATTGGATAATGTCTCATAAGACATTCAGAGTCTGATTTTGTTCTCAGTTACAGGGATGTAAATCAGAATGAGCTTCTTCTGAGATCAGAAGAATATATTCTTAGCCTTTATGCCTTCTAGTGGTCTATAACACACAAGCATGCCTGTCCTCTTGCCACAGACAGCTGAGACACTGGTCTATCTATAGCATTCTGTCACCAGAATGTAACAACTGATTTCTCCAGTCCCTGAATCACTAGCACAATAACTAGCATCTAAACTATGGCTTGGTCTTAGATGACATGGCACACAACAACATTGCTGTGTTAAGGAAACCCAGTTCATGAGTATTTGCATTCTTCAGGCCAGCTCTTAAAGACTAGGTTCCAAAGGCAGTAGAAAATTAAAAGGCTTTTGTAAACTAATAATAATTAGCCTCTAAGTCATCTGTACTTCTTAACACGAAAGTTTATCTTTATAATCACTAGCTATAGAAATAAAACTAGCATGATAGTTTCAAACAGAATTCCCACAGTTTCTTTTGGGAGGAGGCTACCTTCTGGCTATAAAGCTGACAGCCAGCCCACTAATGAGAGGCTTGGGAACAGCATGTAAGAATGTGAAAAAGCTCTCTTGCCAGAATTCAGAAGTTCTTGTCTTCATCTCGGTTTCAACCTAGAAAAAAAAAAAGTTTTTGTAAGTGTTCCAATTAATTTTAAGAAATCCACCAAACCAGGATTTTTCATCAAACAGGTGAATCCTGATCTATAGGGAACCAGTTTTTCTAGTTAGTCACAAGAAATGTTGCAATAGTTGCTTTTAATGAGTGAAAAATAAAAGACTTTGTGGGAGCAGACAAACCACTGATAAAATGAAGCACGGCTGAAATCATGGTCCATAAACTTGTAGAAGAATAAACATCAAAGCATTTTAGGGCATTAGCAAGTGAAGATGGATTTAATCAAAAGAATATTTACATATGAATAATATAGCTTGTTACACATTTATAGCCATCCATGGCTATTAATTAATTTGCAATGCAAACCAACTGGGTCAGCTAATGAATGCCAATGACTGACGAACACTGTTAATGACAGAATTGTATTGAATCAGTTTTAAAAAAGGTTACTAAAAAAAGTGCTTATTACACACTATAAAGATTTTCAAATGTCACTGTACAACTGGTAAAGAGACCAGTACAGGGGGGAAAAATTCATCAGAGCAGATTATGATCTTTGCATTTCCTTTTATACAAACAAGGATTAGCTTAACCAACACACAAAAACCCCTTAGAAAGTGTAGCTAAAAAGATGTGGAAACTGGCCAAAATGAACTACAGTCAGTTGCAGCTTGCTCATATCTATTAAAAAAAATAAATCATTGCGTGGAGAAAGAATTTTCCTGGTGGCATTTCAATACAGTAGGAGGCAGCCCTATGATGACTGAAAGAGAAAACTCTCATCTTTTCTCCACCTTCTTGTCTTTCCATACTTGTATATTTCAGAGAGCACCTTAATTAGTGTTTTTCCACTGGCGTGTGATGGAGGAGAAAGCACAGGGTACAAGGTGGCAACATAAAGTATGAGGTATCTCAGCAGAGACTGATGGCTGGAGGAGAGAGGAGCAAAAAACCAACGGAGTAAGTGATCAGGTAAACAGCTTTCCATACAAACATCGGAGTGCAGATACCTCAGAAAGAGAGTACACTAACAATTAGAAATACTACCATGATAAATCACCTCCTTATCTCCCCCCCATAGCAATCATCTGTAGGTACTGAGCATATCATAAATACAAGCTGAGAATATCTGCACCAAATTTTTCCTTGAAGGTCACTGCTCCCCACCTCAGGCCTGCAGAACAGCCCAGAACCCTACAGAGCACAAGGACAACAACAGCACCACCTCTAGAAAACACTCAAGTGAGAGCATTCCCAACCCTCACTTGGTCCAGAAGAGTCTGAACTAATGACTGACCCTTTGGTCAGCTTCGAAGCCTGTTTGATGGGAGGCAGTGAGTCCAGGAGACCAGGCTAAATCCAGTCCAGGGCAAGCCTAACAAGCAGCACACAATGCAGACACAGGTAGGGGCCCAAGCACCAACTGTTTTCATCTACTGGTTCACTGCTAGTGCGCCAAATTACAAGCGTACATAGATACATCCTAAGAGCAACAGGCAAAGAAAATAAGTTCTCTTAGAAGGCTTCCTGCAGGTTGAAATTATGCACAGAAGTCACATAGAAGCTGGTTATTGAGACTAGTGCTAGTAACAGTCTGCTACCTGCAAAAGCCAGAGACTAAGATTTATACAGCTCACGAAACCAAGAGCAGCTAAGTATCTTCAGATGCATTTGCTTGGAGTAATAGCAATTTTTTAATTCAACCAATTAAACATCAATATGCCCTCATTACCCCTCCAAACCCCAATAAATGCATTAATATTTCAGCATGCCTAAAACACTACACTTGAAAAGGTTTGCAACCAAGGTGCAGTGAAAGCAGCTCAAAATTAACCATTCACTAAGATTTATGTTAAGACTAATATCATAAAAATGTGTTTATCCACTATCAGAATACAGTTCATACTTTTCATATCTTAAGAGGCAGATACAGCCCAAGACCCATTGCAGGAAACAATTAGTAGAAAGATTAGTATTTCCAGTCACAACTGAAATGTTTCAAAGAAATCTATCTTGAGGAATGTTCCCCAAACAAGCATAATAAAGTTAAAGGCACAACTCAGTACAAAGTGTTACCAAGATGTGTAAAGTTTTAATCATGGTTTATTTCACATTTGTTCATGAGGTGCTTTCTAGACATTGTTACAGGAAGGAAAAAAGTTAGTTATGTTCAGAGTACTAAAAAGGAAGATTTGAGTCACAATTAAGGAAAATAACTGAACATACCAGGCACTTTAACAAGAGAACTGTGCATAAGCTTCTACTCGACCTGCCCAGAAAATATTTCATAAGGCAAGTTGAGTTAACACATCCAACTAGTGAAATACCACTCAAAGAAATGAAAATCACCCTCCCCCCCTAAATAATTATACCTTTCATTCATCAGTGACACGCAGCAGTTAGGATTCATAAGAGCAGATCATGAAGCTGTCTTTTCCCTCTTCTGCCATCTGGAAGCCTGTAATATCACACACCTCCATTCCTTTTGGTTAGGAGACCCAGTAACAGTTTACTGCCATCTGTTATTTTGGGACTCCTCATGACTATTCCATGATCTTGACAGAGTGCCACTTTGCTGCTGTTGTTTATTGTGGGGGGATAGATATCAGAGGTATCTCCTCCCTCCAGAGGCCCTTGTTAGAGGAATGCAGGAGCACATAAATGAGGTGCACAAAAGTAAAATGAAACACAATCCTTTGCAGTAAGTTATGTGTGAACTTGGTGATACCATTCCACTCATCCATGCTTATTAAAAGCTGCAAGGAGATTGCTGTGGAGGCCTCTTTGTCCAACTCTAGGGCATGGCAGAGGAAATACGACATCGCATTTTTTTATATAGGTTGTGTTAAACACACCAGTACTTAACAGCAGCTATGATGATTTTGGCAAAGTCCTCTGAGGAAGTGAAGTTCTGCTCAAAATTATGATTTAATTCCTTCTGGTTAAACAAAAACAACTCAAGAACATATGCATTTAAGTATCTTGAGCGTGCCAAAACAGGTATAAGTGCAAGGAGGGTTTAGTAGTTCATATGAATCTCTTCATAGAAACACCGTCGCCATAACAACAGCATATTAGAAGGATGGGGGGAAGAAATGCCAGAAAAACATAACTTTAATAATGAAAAAGATCTAGTCTCAGGTCTTCTCTATTATATGCTACAGTTCATTTACCACAGCTAAATAAGCACAGACTGTACACAATACATTTCAAACCAGCAAGCATCTATTTTCCTTTGCTACTCCTCACCTTTATCATATCTAAATACTTCAGAAAGCATTAGCCATTGTAGTACCCTCGTGAGGAAAGTGGCTTTATCACTGATGTTTGGCATTAGGGTAAGTCAATCAGAGAGAACCAATTAACCTGCATGAAGTCATATTAGAAACCTACCACAGAAACAGAACTGTGTTCCAGACTGAAGCAACTGTACACGACTTTAGGATATCTCTCTTCCCACTAGCGCTGAGCAGATGCTCAGTCCCTTCCCCAAGATTCAGAAAAGAAGAGACACGGGTATTTTGGTAGCAGGGAAAGCACTGTACTGAATAACGGGTGTAGTGAGCATTTGCTCCAATTACAAAACAGGTTCCCCAGGTTCCACTCAAAAAAGCAAAGCTTTCCTCATTTGCACAATCTGCACTTATGTGGAAGGAAATGCCTGAAATGGGATCTCTCTTTAAAGGGACAATGGTCTCCAGAATAATTTGCAAAGCATACTGCTTATCATCTGCATGACATTGCCTGGAAAAATTGCCCCTCAGGACAAAGGATGTCAAGCTACTAGAAAGTCTTTTTCTTTTCTTCCTTCCCCTCCTGTTTTTGTACTCCTTTGGGGGCTAAGTTACTGTAGTTCTTTATTTCCCCCGAGTTCCTAAATGCTATTATTATTCCTTGGATGCATCTGACTCAGAGCCCTACAACTTGCTTCCTGATAGGTTTCAGCCCAGCCTCTCTGACATGGGATAAATTCTTATAAAGGCTTTTTAATTGATTTTAAGAGTTTTGCACATTGCAGGGAAGGCTGCTTTGTTGCCGTGACCCATTGTACTTTACCGTGGTCCTCCCTTTAACATTTTTAAGATGCCACAAGGACTTTAGCAAACTATTTACTAGGCTTCTGTTGAATATTCCTTATGGCCATGGAAGCTTAATCTTCTGCGTAGCTGTCTTGTGGTCACGAAACTAGCCCCCAGATGGTATTTAAGTCAACTCCATCATGTGTTTCTGTTGTTAACACAGCTGGATAATGGGACACTGTCAGGTAGTAAACTCTGGGGTTAATAGTGCCTTTTACCTATGAACACACTACTAGACTGGCGCTTTACAGTGCCATTAGAGAGAAGTATTTACCAGCAACATGGCAACGTAGCACCCAGGTGCATGTCTGCTCGTGTCCCCTGCTTCCATTAGTCAGAGCCACGTCTGAGTTCAAACCCCTGCTCCTCCTGGGGAGGTCTGACCCCACATCTCCCATCTCTTAGCACACATGCCGCTCCGCAAGGCGTTACAGGTGGAGAGAGACCACAGGACCTTTGCTGGGAGAACTCTGGCTGTGGTCCGTCACTCAAAAAATACTCTGGCTACCTATCCTGCCCTAGAATATAAATACAGGTCTCAAGAACAAACGCCCAGCCCTACACCTTAACTAATGCAGAATCAATACAGCAACGCCAAGAGTCACCGCACCCAGGCTCGTTTACAGGAGCAGACCAACAGGCAAGGGGAGCTCCATAAAACACCATGGCCCTTCTCTGTATTCAGCTCACATGCTCTATTACCACAGCAAAGAAGTCACGCTACAATGTGGAGAAGATTACCCCACAAAATCAGCTGGCAAACACTGTGTTGTAGACCAGCATAAGCCCTCACATCATAGCCTTGAATTCAGATACTAAGAAGGAGTACTTTGCCTCTCAGAAAACCTTTCCTGACTTGGGAAAAATTCTACCAAAGAGAAGACAGTTGCTGAATGCTTTCTTCTGTAAATAGTAGCAAGTCATTAGCATCTTAGTCTCCTGTGTCATTTACTTGGTTGATCTAATCACTCTCCATAGGCAACTCTGAAAAGAGCCAAGCTCTAGCATTATTTTACTAGTTACATTTCCTCAAAACACAGGAGTGCAAAATCCTCTGTTTTTCCTTTGGCAAGAGACCAGTGGGAATCTCAAAGGGTAGATATAACCATCCAATCTCTTTGAAAAGCTGAGCGATCCAAGTGTCTTTGCAATTTTTTGTGTGTTCACTGAGACTCATTTAAAGTCACAGAATAATTTTTGTCAGAGACAGCGTGGTTTCCTTTTCTAGACCCCTACTCTAAAGACTTTAAAGTACCAGCTTGGATAATACTTTGTAACTTGTAATAGTACAGTATTTTTTGACCATCTGTTTTTCCTTCATGTAAATTTGTTCCAGTGTAGTTTCCTTAGCTACTGCTACTTCACCTGAACTTACATAATTTGCATTTTTCTTTGTTCTTAATGATGAGGAATACCACCAAGGGCCTGCAGCAGGGGAGGTGTGATGCCACAGCCCAGGTATTTTTGTGTGTCTGCATTTCCAAATCATGAAATGTAATGGGAACTAAGGTGCTTTCTCAAAATTACGCACTGTCTGGGATTCTTCAGAAAAGGGAATAACCTACATATTGCTTCAGCATCTTTATTTATATGTATTTGTCAGTGTGCTAAAGTAAACAAGTTGCACTGAGAAGACAGACCTTTGTGCAATGAAATGGTCTTTCAAACCCCTTTCAGCAGGAACCCAAGGCCCAGGAGCAGTAAATTTTTTACCCTCCTTCCCATTTCTTATGCAGCGTCATCCTGGATGAACACTCATCTATATTGGCCAGCAACATCCCCCCTGGAGCTCAGGCACAGCATGTTCCCACTGCAGAGAACACCCTTCTCCTGACCCTGATGAATGATTACAGAGTAGCTCTGATGCAGCACTACCTTTCCTGCACTGCATCATTAAGCTGGAACACAATAAAACTGCCTCTTCCATCGTCCACAACTCTCAGCAACCTCCACCCTGATTAAAAAAAAAAGTTGTTTTTTAATAGAGGAAGCAGAAAACATCTCTGCATTTCACAATGGTAGCACACTCACCGCTTTATTCTCCTTGGCAGATTCACTTTTACATAATAACCTTATCTCTCCAGACAATGAAAATCTTGGTGTTAAATACCCAGTCTTGCAAGCTTTATACTTTTCCAGAACAAGCAGTTGTCTAACCTTGTTGCAAGCAGCAATGACTGAAGTTCCCATCTGAGCCCCTATCACACTCCAGAACGATTAAATCAACACATGCTAATTACAGTTTCGTACCCTCACTACCATGAATCCATCTAAAATCCTAGCATTCTGAAAGATTTTCTACATCTATAATGACGTAATATACAATGTATAAAGGAGATGAAACACCCTTTATTATACAGAAACAGTGAGCAATTATTACTCTCTCAAAGTCTTCCCAAGGGCAACCCATAAATAGTATGATGCCTATTAAAGGGATACACAGGTCCTAAATTTCTGCACAGACTCTCCGGATTTACATCCGCAGCCCCACTTTTTAACATAAATTCAACTGTAAGATTTCATAACAGTTTTCATGTAGATCACAGAAGGGTGCCAACAGACTAAATTATCTCACAGTCGTCACGCCTCCCTCATTTACACCTACTCTGAGCTGGGAGAACTTTAAGACTTGCGTATTGAGGCTTACTGTAAATGTCAGTCACCAAACTGCTCTGTTCTGATCCCAGAGCAATCTGAGTCTTTAAAAAAAAAAAATTAAATCAATGGATTCCGGTCTCTTGTTTTCCCCGTATCTTTACATGCAATAAACTAACCGCAGAAGGCAATACAAAAGCACACAAGGTCACAAAAACCCAAAAGGATGGTTCAAAACTATTGCTGTACCACTAGCAACATTTGAAAGCAGCATTAGCATGAAGCAAACAATAATTTCCTTACCCTGCCAAGATGCTGGCTGCCTCTAGTGTGATGAAAGAAAGGCAAGAGATCTCCATTTCATAAACACAGGGAGCAGAGACCAAGAAATACTTTCCAAAATGAGTGTTTCTCTGTAGGAGCTGTAAGGATTTGTACACTAACAAGATCTGCATCCAAGAACCAAAGTTTCTCCTGGAATTACGGGTCCTGGAGTCAAATTCTTCTCTCAGACCCCCAGCTTTTCTCTATAGAATAAAAGCCTTTAAAAGGGGGAACTCTGAAGGCTCAGTAAACATAGAAAGTAATGTATGATCACAACACTTAATCATGTTTTCAGTCTGTTTTTTTTTTAATCTGTATCAGGTTAAAATGAAGGAGACATGCCGCACAATTTTAGAAAGGTGCAACTGCTATTCCAGCTTTGCAGAAGAACATTGATTTGGTCACTTTGGTATTTTCTTTAACTGAGAAGAAAGAACAAGAACATGAGCCAGCAGTGTGCCCAGGTGGCCAAGAAGGCCAACAGCATCCTGGCCTGTATCAAGAACAGTGTGGCAAGTAGAGCCCGAGAGGTGATCGTCCCCCTGTACTCGGCACTGGTGAGGCCCCACCTCGAGTACTGTGTCCAGTTTTGGGCCCCCTACCACAAGAGGGACATTGAGGTGCTGGAGCGGGTCCAGAGAAGGGCAACGAAGCTGGTGAGGGGTCTGGAGCACAAGTCTTACGAGGAGAGGCTGAGGGAACTGGGGTTGTTCAGTCTGGGGAAGAGGAGACTGAGGGGAGACCTTATCGCTCTGTACAAGTACCTAAAAGGAGGCTGTAGAGAGACGGGGGTCGGTCTCTTCTTCCAAGTTACAGATGATAGGACAAGGGGTAATGGCTTCAAGTTGCGCCAGGGGAAGTTCAGGTTGGATATTAGGAAACATTTCTTTACTGAAAGGGTTATCCAGCATTGGAATGGGCTGCCCAGGGAGGTGGTGGAGTCACCATCCCTGGAGGTATTTAAGAAACGTGTAGACATGGTTCTTCAGGGCATGCTCTAGTGCCCAAGATTACTGGTTTGTGGTGGGGTGCTGTGTGGGTGGGTGATGGTTTTTGGTTTGGCGGTTGTTGTTGTGTGTTTAGGTGGTGGGTGGTGGTTTGTGGTTTTTTGTGGTGTGTTTTTTTTGTTTGTTTGTTTTTTGTTTTTTTGTGGTTGGACTCGATGATCTCTGAGGTCCCTTCCAACCACTATGATTCTGTGATTCTGTGATTTTAAAAGAATCAAAGACAAATTCAGGAAAGCAAAATACAAAGACAATGTATGGTACTGTGCAGGTACCACAAACAAACCCCAGAAGAATTGAGAGATGCTTAGGTACATTTACATGCCTGAACCCACAGAGATCAGTTCATAAATACAGAGCAACTTCCAGCACCTACAAAATTAACAGAACAGGGATGGGAAATCTGACTAAAGAACTACAGGTATAATATTAAACACTTCAGTGTATGTGTCCTGCAGGACACACAATGTGAACTCAAGTCCCTGTCTCTTCCTTGCCCCTCTGAGGCGGGGCACAGGTCCTCTCTGCTGCACTGACTTGCCCTGTTGCAAGGCCCAGACGTCTCCTGGAGGGCTGTTTATCACCGGCAATCCACCCAGAGCCTCCCTACCTCAGCTTCCAATGCCTTTTTACACCCCCTCAACCGTCCTATACGTCCTGTGTCCCAGAGTAGCAAGACAAAAAAAAAAAAGAATTAAAACATCTGCATAGCATGGGTAGGAATTTTAAGATTCCTTTGGCAAATAAGTTAATACCTGGGTTATGAGGAGGAATCCTGACACAGAAACCCTCCTTAACTGCAAGGGCACAGAAGGAGGTCCCAGGTGTCTCTTCTTTGCCACATATAGCAGCTTGAGGTGTTGTGCCCATTCTTGGATTAACTTAAAGAGCTTTTTATGGAGGGTTTCTTATCAGTCTGGATCATAAGTGTTGTTGGCCTGATCTTTTTGTACTTGTAAAAAATAAGAGATCTATGCTATTTTACAGATGGATAAGTCAAGGCACAAAAGGGAACGCAGGTCCAGAGTTGAGAAGAGGATACAGATTCCCTGTCCCATGAGACTCGGTCATGCTTTCAGGCAGGAATCAGAGCAGGCCTGACACAGCACCACACTTGCTCACTCTCACTAGAAACCGCGAGAGCTCAGGCAGACATTGATCAGACTGCCAAGATGTGGGCGAGCTCCTCAGCTGCAGAGATGGAAGCAGCCCTAGCTGGAGGCAGTGCTGGCTTCCTGCAGACACAGCCCCAGGGACCTCTGAGGCACTTCTGCATCACAGATGTGAGATATGAGCTTGACTTCACAAGAGGTAAGCATCCAACATACCTCTGCACACACAGAGGAAAGGCAGTGGTTCCCATGGCAACGCTCATCTTAAGAGCTTTCAATTCATCCACCCTGCTCCTCCCTGCCCCACATCCCAGGCATGAACCTCTTCCTGCTCTAAGCATCCTCACAAAAGGAGTACTTAGGCATGCACAGCTTTCTGCCTTCCTTCTGGCTGCAGGATTCCCCTGTGTACCTGGCAGGGCAGAGGGGCCTTCGGGGACATGCCTGCATTTTCCAGACACAATGAACAATTAGACGATGAAAGCTTCAGTGGGCTCAAGAGGATGGGGATATTTTAACTGTGAGCAGTTCCAACTTCAAATGTCATCACAATAGAACACAATGGTCTTAATACCCAGCCTAAGGTCCCACTGATACAGCAAAACTGTCAAAGCAAGATACAATCATTGCTATGACAGTCTCAAAGCATATCTCCACATACTACTTGTTCACTCATACTCAAGCCCAAATTTTCATTCCTCTAGGGGGTTCTGGCCATGCAAAATGGTAAGTAGAAAAACCATCCAGTGCCTGTTTTTATGTAAAGTATCTAAAGGTGTCATACACAGCCCGTGTTTCTACACATAGATCTGAGTGGACAGGCAGAAGGGGACAGCCCTGCCCCGGGGTCCAACATGCACAGAGTAACTCCTGGGTCATGACACCTTTTGCAAGTTACTGATATGACACCATTGTGCTGCTTCCAAAAACTAGGTGTTTGGGGAAGAAAAGAGTTGGTCCATTTCTCCTCTGCAAAGTACATTGAGACCTACTGATGGAAATAATGCTATATACCATAAAGCTGATGGCTTTAACATAATGTTCTGCAACCTTAATATTTATACAAAGCAATGTTTCACTTCCACATAAAAATCATGTGTTTCCCAAACAGGAATTCATGCCTTAGTCACTGTAGCCAGAGTTATCACATTTTACTATGTGAACTTTGCAGTGTATTTCTTAAATTGCTTGCCACTCAGCAGCAAAGCTAAGACAAGAAAAATTTATGTCAGAACCTCCTTTCCTCCCATAACTCCGCTACCTCTAATCTCTCACCTGTCTTAGAAGTACCTCATGGTTTGCTCCCGCCTCAACTCCCAGTGACTCTCTTACCTTTATAACTAGTTATGTGAGAAATAACCAAGACTTTTTCAATACCCGTATTTTTAAAGGAGGCAAAGTGCCTGGGTGTGCAGGTGGTAGACTGTAGATTGAAGATACAGGAATATCCCTGCCCAGTCTGTTACCATAACTTGGATTACGCAGCACAAGGCAATATCATGCAGCATCAAGCACCACAGGGAGGCAGCTGCTGCTGCCACCACTTGCCACACTTCTGGGAGATACCAGCGCTCTCAAAAAAACTGCAACAGTCTGGCAAAGCTCAGCAACACCCCCGGTAGTGGCACAGCCATGTTTGCAGGGAATTCACTTTCAACTTTGCATTTCCAGTCTCGCAGTGCTGAGCTCTGAATACCGATGCTGAAGGGGAGGTGACTCTCCTATGTGCATAAACAAACACATGGTAATAAATATTTTCTTGAGACAGAAAACTCATAGTCTAACAAAATAATCAACGGCAAATCACAGCTGAAAGCAAGTGTTAATGTACCAGTTATTTCTATAGCAAATTTTGTGTGTGGAGCCTAGAGCCAATGACTAGCAATAAAAGTCTCACCCATCTTCCCATAGTACTGGAGATTACAGAGGTTGCATTAATCAGTGCAGTCAACGATCTCCGTGAAGACTTGCTTTTTCTCAAGAACTTGGCTTCCAAAATTGATCTATTCTGGTAGGTAACGCCTCAGCACTATCACTGAGTTAATGCAGTAAATTCCATAATTAACTACAAAGGTGGTGTTTGGGATTGGAAAAATGGGTATCCACTCCCAAATCAACATAGTAGATGTCAAAGTTTCTGTAAATCATTACAACCCCACAACACAAAAAGCTGTGATTGTACTTCTTCCTACACATCTTATGGCACTGCTGCTCCCATCCAGATTTGGATCTTTCAGACAGCATAACCACAGCTATTCTGGAAAATGTCAAAAACATTTCATATCTCCTTAACTTCAGTAAGAATAATATAGTATTTGCATGCTGTGTCATAATGACCTGTAGCTTGAATCTTACTAAAGAACAACCGTAAATGGAAATTTGAATGCTAAAAGGTGAACTTTGTCTATCATTTGCTTTCAAGTAAAAGGCTCATTTGTTGCATGAATAAGTTTAAGAGGTCTCAGTTAAGGGCTAGAGGGGACAAAATGCCTGATCTATATTTACACTGAAATAAAAAAGTGAAATGGAGCAGATGTAGATTTTTATTGACGAGAATGTTCAGCTTTTTTTGACACGTCAGTTCTACCTTTTGCTTTTCAAAAGTTTTACAGCACAATCTAGAACTGATATGGAAAATAGACAAAAAATAGTTTTCATAAATAGAGCTATCTATCCTTATTACTGTATTCTGAGCTTCAAGATTGCTCTGAAGATTCTTACCTGGAGAAATTAAATGTTTATATTCAGCAGGAAGAAGCTTTTCTAGGCAACATTACCTGCCATAGTAAAAATCTACACTCCTCCCAACCCCCTCCCCACTCACACATAGGTTTTCCAACCAAAAAATGAATACCACAGGGGCTTTTACACCGACAAGCTTCAAGTAGTTTGCAGGAAAAGGCTGCAGCTTTGCACCAGAGTGCACTCCTCCACTAAGGAGCATCAACTGAGTGGGAACAGGCAGAGGTGATGCATCCTGTTAGAAAACTTTTCATTGCATGACACTGAAAAAAATATCCAGAAAACAAAGCGATAGCTGGAGAGACTTAAAACACTGTTATCTGCCCCCAGTTTCTGCAGCGTGGCATGAATCATAGAATTGCCCAGGCCGGAAGGGACCTCCAAAGGTCATCTAGTCCGACCTCCCCACAGTCAGCAGGGACACCCCCAACTAGACCAGGTTGCCCAGGGCCTCGTCGAGCCTCTCCTTGAATATCTTCCGGGAAGGGGCCTCAACCACCTCCCTGGGCAGCCTGTTCCAGTGCTCCACCCCCCTCACAGTGAAGAACCCTCTCCTAATCTCCAGTCTAAATCGGTTCCCCTCCAGCTTGAAGCCATTGCCCCTCGTCCTGTCACTGCAGGCCTTTCTAAACAGGTTCTCCCCAGCCTTCCTGTAGGCTCCCTTCAGATACTGGAGGGCTACTTAGATGTACTTGCACCACAAACAACTATTTGCAACAAGAAGAGCCCCATGTAAGATGGGATACGAATTACAGGGAAGAAATAGCAGCAAGAACAGCATTAGTAATCTGTACAGGTGCAGTAACAGTACATTGTGTTATCTTGTTAATTTGATATTTAGGAACTGTTCTACCAATGCCCAGCACAGACCATCCCAGAGCAGTACATACCCTGCTACATCAACTTTCAGTGTGAGAACTTGCATTTTCAGAAAACAACTTTGCTTCTTGCAGTAGCTCAAATGACAAATGTACAGTGTCCTCACTTCCACATTAGAAATTCACATTGCATTTGCTAAACTAAGCTACACTGAATTTGATGACTCTGGCACAAGAGCTCCTAATGTCACATTAACACAAGCCTTTTATATTAGGTCAGATTCTCCTGTGGTAAAAGTTTGACACAGTCCACAGAGAAGGTCAGAACAGGAGCTAAATTGATTTATATTAGCAATGGACTGAGTTCTAACATTTTGCGTGCTGGAACTGAAAGTAACTCAGGTGCTAAACAAAATCTTAAATTCACTTCACATTCTTGTTTCTGCTAGTTGTCTCTTGTTCTTCCTTACTTGCTCAGGTCTGAGGTAGTGCTTTCTACAGGAGGGAGAAAATGTCCTTCCAGTTACATTTGACTTTCCCCTCTTTCAAAATTTGCCATAATTACTAATTATGATTGTGCACGTATCAGCATGTTTTCTTAAGAATATTTTCTGTGTTAAGAGATAAGCTACCTCCCTACCTCATGCACTCGCCTACACTCCAGCTCCATTATGAAAGCAAACATACATTTTTCAAAGCAGCTGATGAAAGTCTTGGGTCCTTGGCAGCCACACTTGATAAATTACCAAATCATACAAGCTTCGCCTAGTCTGTTTGCTTTACTGAAAGTAGTTTATTTTTAATATTAGGGAAGTAAAAATTTTAAGAAGTCTTATTAAATAAATGCAATCTAGAACTAGATTACTGGCCCTGGACAGAAAATAAAAAAGAGTACAAGATTTCTGTATTTGATATTAGACATGCATTAGTTCACATAATTTTGACTGCTAACATTCAATCTCATGTCAGGTCATGTGGGGAGAAAAGGGACTTTGGTACAGAAAACAAAAATGTCCACTTAACACACTTATTCTCTGTACTTACTCCCAGTAGAAATTCTGATTATTGTAACGTCTTCCAGATCTAAGCAACGACAAGAGCAATTAGTGCAATGCTAAAAAAAAAAAAAAGCCAAATAAAAATAAATTTAAGGGGGTGTGACCACAGCAGACCACCACAAAACACTCGATGGGAAAAAAACATCCAGAGGACAAATGCTGAGGGGAAAAAAGTTTAGAAAGTTCCAGTGGCTTGAAAGAATCAACTGTTCAATACTATATACATATGCAACCACTTTCAAACCTAAACCTTTCTTTATACTCCCATTTTGTAATGGCATAAAAGGATATAAAAATATAAGTTATCACTGGAAAGGGCAGTTAGAAATAGAGTCCTGTGCACAGTACAGCTAATGATTTAAAGTATAAGACTTTCTGAGACAAATCAGAGACAAGAAGATGTATTCCCTTCTGCCTTGATGAGGCAGAGCTCACTGAAGTCCAAGGGAGCCCACAGATTTCACTGTTTCTCATTTTCCCTCCTTGGTTTTCTTTTAAGAGCAAAGACAGACACGAGCTAATCCTTGCCATGACACCTACTTCCCTGCAATTGTCCATTTCCTCAAACCACCACTAAGAGAACCCATTTGAATAGATTCCTGAGAAAGATACTTAAAAACTTGGGGTTTACATCTTGGAAAACGTGAACAGCAGGTTACATTCCTGATCAGAAGAGCTAAAAGCTAAGCTTCTCTCTTGGAAGCTTACATGAAACACAGTAGTGATAAAGAAACAGTTCTGTACTTGACCTTAAATGACTTTCAAATAAAATTCTGAAAACAAATTTAAAATATTGCAGTTTACAAACAAGAATGAATTCAGGTGTCCATGAAACACTTGGATGACGCACAAATCTAAACCATGTCTTTCACTCAGACTTTTAAGAGCAATATTCTAGTTTCCAACAATTTGAAGACATGAGACTTGGCAGACAATGCTGTTTACCAAGTCCTCAAAATGCAATATGATGCTGGCTGAAAACAGAATCCATTTATTTTGCTCATCAAAAGGAGACTGGATTGTAGTACTTTTATTTGATAAAGCACCTACCACTGCAGAAGTTCGCACCTCTGCTCCATATACGCTTCTGGAAGATGAGAAATAAATAAATAAACCAAAAGGCACCTTTACTTCCAGGCTTCCTTCAGGAAATTTGCTTCATTTGAGTGCTTTTAGAGGGCAAAAGGAACCTGAGGTTTTTCCACTGACTCATCTCAGTACAATGGAGACAAGGTTGTATGAAAAGAATACCTAGTCCAGCTAATGGCCTTCTCTGTATTTCCAATGATGCATCTAAATCCTGACCAAGAAAACACCGTTGAGTCTTCATTCTCATCTCTTCTCAATTTGTTCTTGCTCTTCTCAGCAATACAAATGAAGTTGCTTGATTGGAACAGGCAGAGAATAAGAAAGTGATTACGAGGGACAGGAAAAGAGCAACTGATGGCAGAACATGGAGAAGATGGCGCAGGAGGAGACCGTGACAGTGGTAAAGCCATGAGACAAGAACAGGGCAAGATGCACTGAGAGCTGGACCGCTTTTCAAACACTGCCTGGGGCAACTGCAGCTGTGTAGGGGCAAGGTGGCAGAAATAAAGCCTTCCACAGACCAGGGTATCACAGCAGCTATGAAATCTCCATCAGGTCATGAATCAAAAAGCCATACTTGTCCCTACACATCTGGGCACTGAACCCCAGCTGGCACCAATCAGCTGCTCAGACTTTGAAGGCAGCAGCCAAGGATGGGTGTACCCAGGGAATTAATGTGGCAGACTAGGTGGGAAGACAGGAGGTAGAGAAGGAAAGGGAAGGAAATCCAATTGACGATATTTCAATAGCTGAAGGCTGGCACAATTTTCTGTACTTAACTGTTTTCTTTGTAGAAGAAAAGCCATCTGTCAGTTTGCTTGATAGCCTAATTCTTCCCTAACTCAATCCTCTTAAATTCTGTGTTAAAATTCTACTGAAGGTATTTTTGGTGTTGCAATTGGGGGGTGGCAGGAGAGGATGGTTTTGTTTTGACATGGGAAGACTACAGATACAGTGTTTTTTTGGTGTGTTTTTTTTTTTTTTAAAGCTGCCATCATAGCAACACGAGTAGAAAAATAGATTTTGTGCCTTAGGCTGCATTATTCTACAGTTTTCTTTGTAAGCTATTCAGATTTCTTAGTATCTTAGAAGAGAGGAACTGAAAATGCATCCCTCTGGCCTCTTATGGCCCATAAAAGTGTTTTATGTAGTCACCAAAGAGACTTTTAAACTATGACCCCTTTAATGATACTAGCTGATCTTGGTTATCCCCATGGTGGTTGTAACTGCTGCAGGACTTACCCCCAGGGATATAGGGTCTCTTCTACATGGAGTGACTCAGAAGGGGCTCCAGGCATCATCCATTGGGACCATTAAGGGTCAGGGTGAGGAAGGCCAAGCACTAGAAGACCTGTTGGCTCATCTCTGCAAAGGCCAAACACCACCCTTCAGCTGGAGACACCTTAGGCATCCTAAAACAGACTACTCCTTCCTTACAAAAAAAAAATACAAACAAAAAAACCCAACAACAACAACAAAAAAAACAACCAACAGAATCCACACCACCACACACAAAAAATCCTAACTAAACCACCCACACAAACAACCCCTTGTGCAAGACATACAAGCACAGGGTGCTATTGCTCACACTGAAGATCCCAAGGCTATAAAGAGCTCACCAGTGGGCAGACACAAATAAATGCAAAACCAGAAGCTGAATAAAAATCATTCTAGGGGCAAGAGAAAACAAAGAACAGTTATCCAACAAAGGAAATGCACACTATAGTAAATTTGGATTCAAGACAGTCGAGAAAAAGCAAGGTATAAAAGCTTGTTGGAAAATATTAAAAAAATACACCATACTCCTGCCAGTGATGATGATTTGGGACAATCATAACTCACTGTAAATTCTTCACCCTAGTCTGAGTCAACCTTAGGACCCAGAGAGGCTATGGAAAGAACAAGCATAACACCAGAGAAGGGGTAGGCACTAGGATGTATCACCAAGATGCTCTAAATAGTTGTTAAACCACACCACTACCACTGTTCTCGTGCTTTAATAAGAAGCAACGCAGCAGCCATCTCTATATTACGGATTTAAAAGAGTCATACCTCAACCAAGCATGCAGCAAAGTTGAAAAAAATCCATTTGGGAAAAAAAGCTTTAGAAACTAGAGGAAAAGCTGAAAGGAAACTTTGAAAATAACTTCTGGATGAAAACGACACCAGCAATAAGATGTGATGAATGGAAGGACATAAGGTCAAGTGTTAAAGGAAACCTGCAGCCATTTTTCTCAGCCCAGCAGTCTAAGAGTTCACAGGAGAGGAAATTGGCAGACTGTAAACAAACTGTCAAGTGAAAGGTATTTTCATCTTTTTAAAAAGAAAATGAAAAAAGGACATCATACATTGAGCTTATGGTTAGTTATCTTCAGAAAAAAAGGGATTAACAGGTGAATGACAATTATTATAAATATCCTTTAAACTCTATACTGGTCTTTCTCCATTTTTTTCCATGCCAGTAAGCTTTTCTTATCCTTACAGACTCAAGTTTCATACCTATTTTCTGCTGAGCACCTTAGACAACTAGTAGATTTACCACTTTGCAGCCCACATACCCATTAATTTATTTTATTGCTTTATAAATTGACCATTGATGGGGCACAAAGAACATTTTAGCATCCTCTTTACAGAAAATGGCTTAACATCTGTGAATCAAATTCAAATGTAAAAGAACTCCTGTAAGTGCCATAGTGCCCTCTCAACAGGTACCTCACTAACTCCTTAGCGAGGAGGCAGTTTTACGTTGCAACTAGATTATTTGATAACGACATCTCCCAATATCTTCATTCCTCAGAAGTAAAAATAGTAACTGTTTTCATTTTCTGCAGTGTCTCCTGCCATTTACTCACAACTGTATCGAAAGAGACAAATTAGCCAAAAAATATTTCCTTTAGTTTGTAAGCATGACTAAATGAGCAGTGAGAAGAGTACCTACCTAGAATAGTATGACATTTCTTAAAAATTGCTACTACATGAACAATCAGGCACCAAAAGATCCCACAATAAAAGTAAGGCTTATTTCATCTCACTTGAAAACAGATATAGGACCTGTATGCCCCTTCTCTACAGCTTAATGCCTAATAAAGCCCAGCACGAATCCACTAGACTTCACTGAACTTGCCTTGAAAACCGATGGACATTTTATCTCGTACTTCTCAAAAAAGCAGCAACAGAAGATTTAGGAAAGTTGGATTACAAAAATGAGGACCAGCACATATCCCTGGATATACATGTTTTTCCTCATTCTTCCCCTCACAGGAGCACCTGTGATTCAACTTAATCTCAGGAAAATTATAAATTGCCTGCATGAAATGAAACAACAATGCTTCTCTGTCAATTAGATCCCATTTTTCTGAGCACATTGCTCAGAACAAATGGCCAGATGTTTACGTGAGCCCCATCTGGTTTGGATTCACTGGTCAGAGAGAACTAATGCAGGTAGAATAGTATTTCCTTTCATTAAAAATAAAGAGCATTATTCATCCAAAATATCTGCCTAATATTTCTCTCAATGTATTTTCTTCATTTTGCTAAAACCATCTTATATTAGCTTGACATCACATGGCTTGTCATCACCGCAATTTTTACCATAGCAACCCATTATCCTACAGAGTCACATGAACTAAAGCTGAATGTGGCACTGTCCCTATGCATATGAAGTTTTAATTTAGGTCAGTATTCAGTGCTGCCAGCAAACAAAGTGCAGTCACAGGCTGCCTCTCATATCTGGAGCACAAGGAGATGTGTACAGTGTGTACCAAGGCAATTTATATAAGGAGGTGTTTTTGCAATACTACAGAGTTGGAAAAACATCAGTTATACCTCTCAACTTCAGCTTCTGATTACTTTTTCTTAACTATTGTAATCACGCCACCATTTATAATGGAAGGATTTGTGGATGAGCCTCATAGGGATGTCAAGGACTTCTACGTACATACAACTGGAAGAGTACAGCTCTCTAGGCACATAAACAAAAGGCCACAAGCAAAGCCTTAAAATGCCCTCTGGAAAAGCCAGCTGCCTTATTCTGCTGCTTAAGGGAAGCAGATAAGTTTTAGCCTCGAGATCCAACCAAACTCCTATCTTGCACTCTAAAAATTAATCTCAGTAATATAAAATAAACCCTGCAACTGGAGGTACAAATCCTGCAAATATTAGGGAATGTTTTTTTCTCTGGCACTTCTGTAAGATGACATGAGCTTTCTCATATCTTTTCAACACTGACGAGAGGAGAGATGTGGGACAACGAGGTGAGCGCTGGCAACTAACTGTAGCAAGCGAGAAGGCATTTGTTTGAGCTCAATACTGTAATTCCAGATGCTTCATGGGAACTCACAATTTGTTTCTAGTTGGCTCATAGCACCATTGAAGGAAGACTGGGGAAAAAGTTACTCAGAGGACAGCCACAAAACAAAGTGAACCCTTAGCCATAAAAGAGGATAAAGTAAAACATGATAACAAGGACTGAGTGGCTAGCAAGTATTTAGAAATGGAAATCATTACACAGAAACAAAAATCACACAACTTAATAAATGGAAATCATTACACAGAAACAAAATCACACAACTTAATATATTTTCTTCTGATTTTCAACATAGAAAATGAAATGAATGCCCAGAAGGTGCAGGAAGGATTTCATAACAGACTTAAGTAAAACCTTTGACAGTGTTTCCCCACAGCATATTCCTCTAGAAACCAGGTGCTCAAAATTTGGACGGATGTACACTTCAAAGGGTGAAAAACTGGCTAGATGGCCAGGCCAGGCTAAAATCCAGTTGGCAGCTGGTCACAAGAGCTGTTCCCCAGGGCTCAGTGTTGGGGCCAGTTCTGTTTAATCTTTATCAATGGATAAAGATTCCCCTGGATGAGGAGATGTAGCACACCCTCAGGAAGTTTGCAGACAACACCAAGTTGGGCGGGAGTGTTGATCTGCTTGAGGGAAGAATGGCTCTACAGAGGGATCTGGACAGGCTCGATCGATGGGTAGAGGCCAATGGTACTAGGTTCAACAAGACCAGGTCCCGGGTCCTGCACTTGGGTCACACTAACCCCATGCAGCACTACAGACTTGGGGAAGAGTGGCTGGAGCTGCCCCAAGGAAAAGCACCTCGGGGTGTTAGTTGACAGCTGGCTGAATATGAGCCAGAAGCATGCCCAGGTGGCCAAGACGGCTACCAGGATCCTAGCCTGTATCAGGAACAGTGTGGCCAGCAGGACTGGGGCAGTGACCCTCACCCTGTACTGGGCACTGATAAGGCCCCACCTCAAGTGCTGTCCAGTTTGGGGCCCCTCATGACAAGAATGACATTGAGGTGCTGAAGCAGGTCCAGAGAAGGGCAACAGAGCTGGTGAGTGGTCTGGAGCACAAGTCTTGTGAGAAGTGGCTGAGGGAGCTGGGGGTGTTCAGTCTGGAAAAAAGGAAGCTGAGGTAAGACCTTACCACTCTCTACAACTACCTGAAAGGAGGTTGTAGCCAGGTAGGGTTGGTGTCTTCTCCCAAGTAAAAGGAGAAGGGACAAGAAGAAATGGTCTCAAGCTGCACCAGGGGAGACTTAGATTGGATATTTGGAAAAATTCTTACACCGAACAGGTTGTTAAGCTAAGGAACAGGCTGCCCACATCACTGGTTGAGTCACCATCTCTGAAGGTATTTAATGGACATGTAGATGTGGTGCTGAGGGACATGTTTTAGTGGTGAACTTGGTAGTGCTAGGTTAATGGTTGGACCCTTAACAGTTGATCTTAAGGGTCTTTCCCAACATAAATTGTTCTATCATATTATGTCCAAAATGCAAAGGGTTGTATCACTGAGTGAAGAACATCACATTTGAACCTGCTTCTGAGGAGTGGGCAGAAGGAGAGGATCATATGGGCATGAGAGGTTTGTTAGCCCCACCTCAGTGTAAGGTTTTAGAACAAAATTCTGAGATGGGAAAAGACAGAGAGCAAAAAAGACAATATATAATAGAACATAATTAAGAGGCGAACACATTTCCAGAGGGTCATTTGAAGAATCAAAAGCACAAGTCAAAAGTGCGTCATCCCTTGAGAGCACCTCTCGGCCTTCCATGCCTCATCATGCCTAGGGCCAGTGAAATAATTTACTTATCTTTCCTATGCCCACAAGTGGAAAGCAGAGCATTGATTCTCATTTTTGGGCAAATTCTCAAAAAGCAGTCTCACACTAGAAAACTCTATAAATCCCTGTTGCTAGGAAACCCAACAGGCTTTTTGTTGTTGTTTTGTTTTTGAGCTTCATTTCCTTTCCAATTTCTCCTTCTCGATCCTTTTAATCACAGCACAATCTACAATTAGTGAAGTGGCACAGATGAGTGCTCTCCATTTACAGAAAAACCCAACTCTTAAAACCTCAGCAGAGATTTCCAATCCCTTGTAACAGTGCCTCCCTAGTCAGAGCACTCAGGGTGTCAAGTGAGATTTCACTGAATTCCAGATAAACCAGAGTTACAAAACCAGTAATATCCAGCTCAGACACACGCACTGGGTAAAAGATGTAAAAGTTTAGGAAGTCTTTTTCTAGTGGTCCAAGCCTCATAAGATCTAAACGCAGCATTGACTTAGACACAGTGTATGGGAGCAGAGTCAGGAACACCTCAGTCTACTAAAAATTAATCTAAACAAACAAAAACTTCTAGGAAATGTCCTGTTATTTCTTCATTGCTATTTGATCCACCTGCTTCCATAACCCTCCAGGAAACTACAGCTAATGCTGTTAGACCCGTATTTTGTACCGAACCTCCTCCTCATGTCCTGCGCCCTTTTACAGGTGACCATGTACAGAAACACACATGGAGTTAATCTGTTGTTTTTATTTCCAGCTATCTTTGATACTGACCATAACCAGATTCTGACCCAGCATCTCTTATAAGTTATGTAGTCCTCAGCTCAGATCTCGGCTTGTATAGCGCCCATTTCCAGTTTTGCCTAGAAGCTGTATTCAACAAATCTCTTAAAACCCATGGGAGTCTTAAAAAACTGTTTGCCAAGAAAACAAAACCCCACTTCTTACAAGTTGCTTGTATCCTCACAGCCAGCTACTCATGACACAGGGCCAGAAGTTGCTGCTACTGAAACTGAAGATCAGACTTACCAGGTCAAAGGGCTGGATGTCATCATAACTTTCTAGAAGTTCTGTAATTCCCTGTAATGATGAACAAATTACATTACTTATACTGTGCATAAAATATACTGCATCTGGAAAACACAAAATCCACCCTTCTGGGTAGCTGTTTTTACAGAAATTTCTGTATCTGGGGAACTTTTATGGTACGAGTGCTGAAAGTTCAACTCAAAGCAGACTCTTAGCTTTGACTAATGATGACATCTCTTTCGAAGAAGCAAAGACAAGCCCTTTTAGCTCCTTATAAAGGCTCACATATTGCCACAAATTTAGTAAGACAATAAGATCAAAGCACCCTTAATAAGCCATTGAATTTCACCAGTCCTTGAAGCACAGGAGAGCAAGGCTACATCTACAGAATCACAGTGTTACTGATTTAGACTCCTCTCCACCAAACAATGATTTGATCACATCCAAAGAGTATTTCTGCATTGTGCCCACTTGTCTCAATGAAGCCACACGGAAAAAGGAAAGCACAAGATAAAAAAAAAGCATCAAGGAGGAGCTTTTGTGAAAGTGGGAATATAATCAAGAGAAACCTCCAGCAGCACACTGACTTGTTTTTTCCCTTGGTCGCAGCTATACAGTATTAAAAGATTCAAGAATCCAAAATAAGACTAAATCTGTAATTATTGTATGTTACCTTCCTGCTCTTGAGAAACACCGCCTGTTTATTTTGGCACTCAAATTCCTCAGGAGCACCCAATTCTTTGCCTGGCCAGGCTGCACTCAGAATGCTTAAGAAGGGCCTCAAGTGGCATTTTGGCCAAAATAAATGGATGGGCTTCTCTTGGAGTTCCAAACGTTAGCAGGTAGATACCCTCTATTACCCACTATACTTTCTCAACTGCATGCAGAACATGCTGAAACAGTCAAGCTGGAAAGCTTTAGGAAGGTAGACACTGTTTTTTTTTTTTAAAGGTACAACAGATAAAGGTTACATGGGTATTCTTAATAGTTTTACAAATCTTAAGAATGATGAAAAACCGTTCTTCAAAATATGCCAGAACTCCCATTAAAGAAGTGTGGTTATAGCTTTTGAGAGTAAGAAGGTTTGTACTTCTGTAACAAGCATCATACCTGTACAGCAAAGAAACGTCCCAGCATTTCCCTGGGTGGGACTTTTATATTTAAGTAGTATTCATGTAATTCCAACTCATCTCTTCTTAAAAGGCACCATATAGGTAATTTATAAAGCTTTATGTGTACAGACAACGGACAATGAAAACTTATTCTACACAGTAATTATGCTTAAGCGTTTCAATGCCTTTGTTGAGTCTGAGATCTCCCAAGCTACCACCCAAGAGCAGTACCTTCTGGAAAATTAGCACTTCTACCTAGACTGCATGGTATGACATAGCATGATACAGAACCTCTGTGAGACCACGTATAAAAGCCACTGATACTTCAGTGAAATGCTTATTAGTAACTCGGCAAACCAGAGTGACTTCAGAGTATTATTTTAGTGATGATCCATGCTCCATATATTTTAACTCAGCTTAGGAAAAGCTCTGTAGGAACACAGTTAAAATCTTGACACCACTACAGCCACTGGTAAAGGCTACTAGAGATACTAAGCCCAGGATTTAATCTTCTTAATTGACTGCTTCCTGGCCACCAATGTTGGACTTATGAAGTAAAAAATAAGATAAAAATGTCAAGCTTCTTTGGAAGTTCACAGAAAACATTTATTTTAGTATTTATTTTAGTGTGTGTGTTAATATTCTTTTTCCCCTAAATGCAGCCTTATCGATACCAAGACACAGGTCACAGGAATTGCTTTATCAGCAGTGGAAGTCCTGTAAATTATTACCAATATTAGCTGACAGTTTTTCCCAGACTTGTCCTTGTGCCTTAGTAAGAGTTATCACATTGGCAGATCTGCCATCAAAAGTACATTGCTAATTTTTAAACCATATTTGCCTATTCTTGGTGATAAGTGTATTTTTATAGGGGCACATACATAGCATGTACATAATAAAAAACCAATCAAAACTGTCTTTGAATAGCTTTTCTTCGAAATAGGGGCAGGAACATTTGCTTAGTTTGATTTTGGTGTTTTTTTTAAAAGCCTGATCATTTCACAGATTATGCTTCAGGAAGGGCTCACATCTGAATCAGTGTAACCAAGGAAATGGTAACCTTTGTGAGGACAGAACGAGTGAATGGCATTACTCAGATCTGTTAGTGACAGATCCTTTATAAACACAACATTTTTTTCCCCAGTTTCAGAGCATCTGCTCATTTAATAAGCATGCTTTATCACACACTCACACATCTGTTGCTGCTGCAGTAATAGCTCACCTTTGCTCAAGACACTGTGATGACAGCAGTGTCACACATTTTCCATACTAATAAGAGTCACCAATAGATACCAGATAAAATGAAAAGGTGAGAATAGTATTTTGGATATTTGGTTTTCCCCAAAGGTGTATCCTAACAGCTGGAGACAACAGTTACACATAAATAAGTGAAATATGTGCATGTTCACCAATCTTGCAATATCATGGTTAAGATCAGACAGAAACATAATACCTGAATTGTCCATGGATTTTAGTTCAATTGCTCGTGACTCCTTTAGTGTTCTGTCAAAGCCCAGAGGTACCAAAGCTGACAGTAGTAAGCATTTTTGGCAGTTTTACACAAGACAAATTCAAGCTATCAGGAACGCCTGCAATCAGTGATCAAATAATTCTTTCTTTGCACAGCTTTTGGCAACCCATATAGAAAAGAGTGCAGATCCAGCTCTTAGCTGAACACACACTGCTGAACTCTGAAAACACTTTTATTACAAGTTTCTGCTCATACACTTGGAAATCAAATTACATACTGAAACTATCCATATGCCAGCCCATAAAATCATAGAATTTTGGAAAATACCTTAAAGATATCCAGTCCAACTGTTAACCTAGCACTGCCAAGCCCACCGCTAAACCACGTCCCTCAGCACCACATCTACACTTCTTTTAATACCTCTGGGGATGGGGACTCAACCACTTCCCCGGGCAACCTGTTCCAATGCTTGACAACACTTCCAGTGTAAAAGTTTTTCCAAATATCCAATCTAAACTTCCCCTAGCACAACCAGAGGCTGTTTCCTCGTCTGTTACTTCGGAGAAGAGACTGACCCCTGCCTTGCTACAATCTTCTTTCAGGTAGTTGTAGAGAGCGATAAGGTCTCCCCTCGGCCTCCTTTTCTCCAAGCTGAACAACCCCAGTTCCCTCAGCCTCTCCCCATAAGACTTGTGATCCAGACCTTTCATTCGTCTTCTGCTTGGGTCAACAGACTGGTGATTTTGTATTCCATCACAGACGAAGACAATGTATGCAACACTTTCTGCCTTTAGGAGTTAGATGTTTGAACTGAACTTAAAGCAATCATCCTTCAGGAGTTCTAGGGAAAGAGGGTAAAGGACAGTCTGAACAGGATTAGCTATTTTTGTGTACCATTTGCTTTGCCACTTACGTACTAGAGAAACAACTTCTCTATGCTGTTGCAAAGCTAAGTGCACAAAACTGCTACCATCCCCAAAGAAAGATGTTGCCCTTCTACAAAATACCACTTTGTTGCAGCCTGCAAAGCTAGTTACAGAAAGTAAGAGCTCTGGAAGAAAATAATTTTGTGCTCAAATTTTAAATACTGTAAGAAAGCTCCACTCAAAAAGAAACTGATGTATTACCTATTATAGCGGGGATGTTTCCTGTCCTAGACTAGTGGTAGGGAAACAGAGCAGAGGTCTGCTTCTAAATGAAGGAAACTACTCTGTCAGAAAGGCTGCCTTACAACAGTAACTCAAAGGAGGTGGTAGCAACTCCTGTGCCCATGCCCCTCCTTACCACCCCACAAGGGACAGCATTTACAGTGAGGTGCAGACAGTATGGCAAGCTACTGTTACAGACAGTATTAAATAGCATGGGCTCAGGAACTTGTAACATCAACTACAATAAAGTGACAGTAAAACCCCTGCTAAATAGTTTAACGTCAGCCACAACTACAAGTTAAAGCAGGGCAGCTGGCCTACACTCGGTATAGATTTAATGCCAAACCATTAATATGTTCTCGCCCAGAGATTTGCACAGGATTTTTTTCAGTGGTAAGGACTGGGAGTGTCACTTCAATTACTGAGAAGACATACAATGGCTTTTAGGCTGCAAATGAAACAACAGCGCCGATCCTGCTGAAGGAATAATTTCCCCTCCATCTCATTAATAAAAATGTGACACTATCACTGTTACTCTCTAGACTTAACGCTTCTCCTTTTTTAAAAATAAAGGAAGGCTGCCATTAGATACTACTCTCTTATATTTCTGCTGACTGGTTTTAACTTATGGGAAGCATAATATCGATCATCAGCTTCTCTCTCCTGTTTACAAAAACTAACCTCCAGTCAAATAGCATACTATCATTTATAAGAGTGCTCACTCACTACAGAATTCTCAGCCCCAGCAAGGGCTGCAGTGGATGTCTGGTTGATCTTGTTTCATAATCTTTGAGTCTGTATCCTATCTAACATATACACTTACATGGTGGCTATTCTCTCATCTGAGCTCATATAACCAATGTACCTTCAAAATAACACTGCAATATGGTTGGGGTTTTTTTGGGTTTTTTGTTTACAAAAAAAAAAGCAGGAGAGTAACTGACTCTTCATAAGATCTTATTTCCAAGAAACAGAGCAGCACAGCATGGTCTCACAAGCAGATTCAAAATAAATTTCTGTAAATTACCAAGTTTCTTATTGTTCCTTGAGTAAAACCTTATACAGAATAGCAAACCAGGTAACCTGCATTATTGGAAGAACCTTGCCCACAGCAGTAATTTTCAGCTTTTAATCCAGTAGCCCACCCTTTAGAGACTGCTTAGAACTTCTGCAAAACCGGTGGGTGGGAACAATCAAGCTTTTTCAGAGCTGTAGAGACAGAAGTTGGGACTAATTATGTTTTTCTTGCCACTATCTTTTTCACAAGGCCCTATTCCTATTTATCATCATCTCCCATTCACTCCAGTTCTGCAAAGTAACAGAAAAGCCACCGTATATTTAGTTATTAGACAACTTCTGGAGTCTAAGAGGAATAATTATTGGCAATTCTTATGCCCTAGAGATATATCCATTATAGCAGTCTCACCTGGGCTTCCAAACAACAAGCACAAGATGCTTGGGGTCTCTTTAAATAAGAGGAAAAAAAAAAGAAAAAAAAAAAGAGAGGGCAATAGAAAAGATCTCTGGAATTTAATGGGAACTCATTCACCTAAGCTAAACGTCATTCCAGCATTGTTTTCCATCTCTTCATGGAAAATGTCCCCAGCTCCTTCCCTGTCTCCTAACTCCAGGGAGAGCTGGCTCCCTCTGGACAGGCCCCTCAAGCTGATTCCTGCTCACTTGCTTCTAACATCTGCTAGTTTTTCGCAACTGCATCTGTTCATTCTACTTCACTGGAAAAGGTCTATTTTTTCCAGCATGAGGCAACACAAGGCAGAGTTATTGTATCTGAATTAAGGCTCTGATGCACTCAGATAAGATGCATACGTAAACTGCAGAGAGAACAGAAATAATATTTTCTATGACATACGCTAGCAGTGCTCATCACGCAGCTCATGATAAGCACTCATCACAAAGAAGTCCACTTTTCCCCTGCAAACATTTACCCATTCTGTATTTCTGCTCTATTGCTCTCTGATGGAAAGCCAGCACCTCTAAGCAAATTGTTGCTCATCAGCTTGAAGTATATACCTCGAAATCTTCAACTCATTTACCTCCTGATATCGCAGAATCTCCATACACGCCAAGGCTGAAACTCTACTTGAATTTTAGACGTGTTACCAGTGTAAAAATGTGCAGCTTTCTGAAGAGCTGTTCATAAAAATACACCACACTAAGCATACTAAACCATGAGACATTTTGTTTTATTTGAAACACTTTACCAAAAATAGAGTTTAAGAAACAATGCAAAAAGACCATTTACATCATTACACCTTGTCTGGATATGCTGAAAAGAGAGATGAGATGACCCTCTCAAAAGACTCTGACTTCAGATGTCCAGACACAGGCCACCACACCTGCAATTCACTTAATCCATCCAGGTACTCAGAGCAATGTGAGTGAAATTTTCAGTGAAAACTCTCTTAGGAAGAAAAGCAACAAGAATTTAATCATCCCACCTGCCACTTTGTTAGTGCACCTCATTTGAAACCCACTGTCTCTCATCCCTTTTTAAATTTGTGCCAATATGCAGTTGCCAGTTTCCCCCCCCACAACCTGTAAAATGTTTACGTATCTGCCATCGCAGTAGTTGATTTACTTGGCTGTACGTTAGTTCAGAGCTTTTTAAAAGCAAGCCACTCGGTCCGTGCAGGACTCACTCATGGTCTCCAATTCAGATGTGCTTTTGCCTGATGTTATGAGACTTACATTCAAATCTGCCAGGTGCTCATGCAAAGATTTTTGTTCCAAAGATGACACCATGTCACAAAAAGCAGTAGAATAAAATAAGCCATTGGGAAGGTCCTACAGAGCCCCTGAGCCCCAAAACACTTGTTACTATGTTTAGAGAAAAAGTTACCCTTTCCCTGAAAGAAGCAATGGAGGCCAGATCTTCTTGGGCCACCCACTCAAGCCCATCTGCCAGCTTCCACACGCTCTTTCAGACCCCAAATTAGACAGTCACCTCCATTCCCAGGAGTCTCCTCTGATCTGGTTGCTGTTTGTATTCAGTGAAGGACCAGCTTTATCACTGTTTGCAAAGGTACTAAAGCTGCTTTCGCTCTTTAACTATGCCCGGTTTTGAAAAAAAGACAGTATTTGTCCCGAGCAGGAGCTCCCATTATGCATCACTAAGTTCATGGCCCTGGACTAGGCGGAAGTTTTTTTTTCAAGGCTTCATAGCAATCCAAGATCTCTGACGTGACTCTTCTGTACTTCTGTGTAATGATGCTATTTGGTTTAACTCTGCCATTAACAGATTTAATTTGTACAGTCTGTTTTCTTGTAGGAGACAGAAATACATTTCTTAAAACTAATAATCAATAGTAAAAAATTCTGAATTATTTTCTCTTTCCTCTTTTTCCCTCTCCCCACCCAAGTTCTTGTAATAACCTACTATAGTTCCTTTCTCATGTGGCCCTACACAAATCTAAGTGACATCCAGACAAATGTGGGTTTAACTCAAACATAAGAGGTGGCAGTGTTTTCTGGAACAATTTCATTTTGGTAATTCAGACTATGTTTTTACCCCCATTTCCTATTCATGTGTCATCCCGCTGTCATAATATCCCCCAAATTCCATCTCAGCAGCACAAACCCACCATCATCTCAGAGAAGTTAGCTTTCACTCTGACAGTATACCCTACAAGCTAGTAATGAGTTACAGACATTACTCACACATGCATAAACAATGCTTGATGCTACATGTTGCAGATCCATATGAGTATAAAAAAAGCAGTCCCATAAGTTGAAAATCTATACAGTAAGGGCTGCATATCATCCTTTTACCCCCTTTCCAAGCCCCCCCACCCTCACACACTCTGCTTCAGGGAAAGGCAGCATTTATTTCAAAATTAGCCATTTGTTTATCACCAAGTGAAATACTAGAGCAATCACTAACACTTCATTAACGCTTCTGTTTACCATCTAGACAGGAGATGGCTTCAACAAACCATACCCAAGGGAAATTAACATTTCTGAAGATTTAGATAGTAAAACAAACACCTTAAGGTTTGGGTCACAAGAAACGCCTGGCAGAAGATCTGAATCTACACCAGAATTTCAGAGAACATCTGGCTATGTCAGGAAATACACATCCCGAAACAGAACCACCCTTTTGTTAACACTCCACCTACTGTGAATTTTTTTTTTGTTTCAAGGATGTCTTCACACCTCCTTAATAGCTGAATGATACAGACAGAAAAAAAGAGAAACAAGTATGTCAGGTCTGACAGTTCAACTGGGACTAGTGCAGTCTTCCAATTACGGGCATCACATTTACTAGGCTAAAAGACAGGAACACAAAAACTGTTTTCCTCTTGCATTTCTCTTTGGGACTAAGGGTGATCTGGGACCAGGTAGCAGGAACGGCATTCTACTTCCAGGGCTGCAGCAACATTCCAATGCAGAGCCATTCTTCCAGCACACACTCCAACACACTGGCAAGGGTATTCAGAAGGTGTGCAGTGAAGAGAGGAAGATGAGGAGTGCACGGGGAGATACCATTTCCCTGCAAATATCCTCAGGAGAGCTGATGGGAGAATGGACAGTAGGATCAGGGGCTGAACTTAACAGTCTCTCTGCAAGATCCGACTGAGACACCTCAGGTACAATTCTAAAGAGAGCTTCCCGGTCAAATGAAGATACCTTGAGCATTTCAGAAAGAACTTTTCTGTTGCTCTTTTTCCCTTGCCTTCCCCAAACTGATCTTACTGCAGTTTTATTTCCACTTTACCTGTAATATTTTCACATCTTCCTTTTCCTCGCAGCCAAGGTTATCATTCTAACTCTTCTTAACCTCCACAGATTCTTGCCATCCTGGTGCATCCTGGCCTCTTAAGCACTGCAGCCTTTGCTGCGCAGCTGTAAGGATTAGAGAAGAAGGGAAGTACTCTGTTTCTGAAACAATCCTTAAAGCCAGGGAGATAAGGCAGTTTAAACTACCTGTAGAATATTTTGACTTTCACTTTTGTTTAATCTCAACACTTTCTTTTCAGTATCTCCCATCCAATAGTAGTAACTCAGGAACCGGGCGTGGGGAAAAGGCAACAAAACACCACTGAACAAGAGATCAGGTCGATCCAAAACCCTGCAAATTTCATCAGCAGAGATAAGTTTGAAAAAATCACTCCTAGAGCACGGATTGTTTGAGCTGCAGCTCAGGAAAGGATGATTTAAAAATGTTTACACTCACAGCAATATTTGGATTTTAACTCGGTGGGGTAGTATTGTTTTCTATATCTTTATTGCCGATGAAGGACCCCTGCTGCAGAGCTGGAGTCAGTTTCATGGGGTTTTTTGTCATGACTCATACAAGGAAGATAGGGATGACACCACAGAGAAATAGTTTTGCCTCCTTCTCTCAAACTTTATCCACTGCCTGACTGCATGACTCATTTAACATCAAGTACAAATATAATAAGAACTTTTATTCACTGAAAAATAGTTGTATTTCATAGCTGCCTTTAATGCCAAAAGAAAAGTGGGAAAATGTGGACTGGTAATTAGGTTATTTATGTAGTTATATAGAAATTGTGCACTAATTTCCTTGTTTGCAACATTTGTAAGAGTCTGACCTGTGAAAACAAGTTCAACCCCCTCTGAGGCATAAAAACCATGTTTTATTCATGAAGAAAGCACCAGTACTACGTTCTTTCCATGCTCAGCTTTTCAGAGCTTGATCAGCACTGTTTGCACTGAAGGAAATGGTAACACGCACTACCTTGAGAGAAGCCGAGACTTTAGGCCCACTGACTGATTTACATTTGTGAATCTTGACATTTATCCTCGCTTGTGGGGCCCATGAGTCAGCCTGTCATGAGCCAAATCACAGCATCTTCACACACAGATCCATTTCTACAGCACAACACAGGAGAATTCAAAAGAGGAGTGTAACAGCACATGGGGTCAGCACACCCTGTTCACTTGGACTGTTTCCTACCACCTGCTCTGACCAACACAGAGATAATGCAGCTCTAACTCATTTAAGGCACGTGAACATCTAGCCAGCTCCTAGTAGAAGGGGAACTCAAAAGGTTTGCAGTATCTGCTCTTTGTAACATGACGCAGAAGCTCTGCACGGCTGAGCATCAGAGCCTTTAAAACCAATCAAGAACAAGAGGCACTAAAAGAACATAAGTAAAAAAAATATAGAAAATAAGAGACAGTGGTACAGCTGCCCATATTGCAGTAAAGCAAGAAAAACAAGTCACTGAAAAGAGAAGTACTTTTAAACAACCTGTCGGATTTTGATCTGCCACAAAAAATCATCCACAAACCTCTCAACTCCTAATGAGAAAAAACTCAATCACCAAGTTGTTCTCCCAGACAAATTTGAACCTAAATCATTACTGGAGGAGCAAATCAGTCTGTTTTCTGGGCTGCTATTTCCAGCAAAACTCTGCATAAGCAAAGACTTTCTTTAGCATCTACACCTTCCTGGAAAGTTTCCTCTCCCAAGAGGAACCCCACATTGCTGTAGCTCACAGCAAAGAATGACAAGTCCCAGCACAAAAGCACAGAAAGGGGCAGTCATGCTTTGTTTAAGGATGGGCTATGATACAAACGAAAATGGCTTCCAGGAAATGGCTCTTCAGAGTGCATTTACTATGCTACACACTTCATTTCTCTGTATTATAGAAATATTCTTCAGCCAAGCTACAGCAAAGTGTCTTGTTTGCTTGAATCACTACCAGTGACAACCAGAGTACTTGCATTAACATTCACCCTAATGGGTTTTCACTGCCTACCCTTTCACACTCTTTCTCCTCTGAGATGTTTTTCTAACCTTCCAAGATTAATTCTGTAAAATGATCAATGACATATGTAATGTTTAAACAAGCAAGAAAAAGTGCCTTGATGCTGCTTTTCTGTTTGTACTTTTGCAGCTTCAATGGAAAGTCTACAAGCTGGCTTTTGTTTGCTAATTACTTTAATTTGCAGCATGGAGAAAAGAAGGGTTAGCACATGGCAGATAAGCTTTACTCTAAACATGAAAGGAATCACATGGCAGAGCATTCAGGCTCTAGGTGAATGATTTCCATGCTCTTTATGAATCAGAGAACAGTCTCAGCCATAAATTACATTTCCAGTACAAGAAGAATGTAAGCGTGTCCCAGGCTCTATCTGCAAAGGAGAACATAGGCTCATTGACACGCAAGCAGCCCCCCTCTACTTGCTTGCTTTAGAAAAGACATTTACACTGGAAATACCTTCAAAATACAAAGCAAACAATTCTTTTTTAACACCCTCCTTCTTCAGTGACTACTGCTGCCTATGTTTCCCCCATTGTGATTTCTGTATGCTGTCATCTAGGAATCTGTGAGGCCTTAACAAAAGTGTCACTCCTGCCAAACCTGCAAAGCTTCAAGTCTCCAGGCAGCTGTTGTTAACCAGACACATAGTCCCTACACTTCAGTTTTAGCCAATTAACAATATTCATCAATGTAGAAGGAAATTAGATTATTTGTTGATACCAGGAAGAGAATAACTGGACATTATTAGTGACGTTATAACAAGCTCTCTGCTGCTCACCTACCAGATGTTGTTTTGGGAGAGGGAGAGAGAGGGGCTGGTTAATGCTAACAGGCAAATGTTCACAGAGGATGCACTGAAGAGGTTCATTTTAAGTTAAAGGGGCAGTTTTAACACAACTCGAGAGCGGCATGCCAAGCACTCCGGTCCACCCCACAACACAGAGGGGAACAAGAGAGGGGACAACACTGCTCCTCCACCACGGTGTGGCCCTCATCCAGGTCCCGGCAGGGCTGCAGCCACATACCTCACTTTATCTCCCTGCTCTGTGGTGGGCAACTGAGCTGCTAGCTGGGGATTTGCTGGCACTAGACTGATGCAGAAACCTCCATTAGTGAACTGCAGAGTCAACTGCAGCACAAATATCACTGACTATAAATCACAGAAAACCTAATTGAAACCAATCTAGCAAACTAAGCACGAGGGGAATGCAGAGCCGTTCCATCAGAGGAAACCCCACTGCGACTTAGAAAATTAATTTTTTCACTTTTTTTAAAGCTATAAGCCTGAAGCGCCAACTTAACCCTGTGTCCTGGGTTGAGAGACACGGGATTAACTTCTTGTGTAATGCTTAGGAGAACTGTGTTTTTGGAAGACTCTAGTGTCTGAATTCATAACAATATTTACTTTATAGCCAGATACACTGTGTGGGATTCATGGTCTCAGTTGCTTTTGAGCCTTCCCAAGTACAGGGATGAGGAGAAGCAAGGCCTGGGCACTTGACCAAAGGTGGCCAACAGGATTATTTTGTACCATGAACATCACATCCAATATAAATTAGAAAGTTTGCTGCGTAGTTCTCTCTCTCCCTTGATGGTGATGGTTCAGAGAACTCCCTTGCCCGGTGCTGGACTCCTGAATCCCTTCCTTCCTCCCAAAGCAGCAGCACTCGCAGTGTCCAACGTTTGCTGTCCCCTGCTGGGACTGCACAGTTTCCTACTGATATAATTGGCTCATAATTGCATATTTTATATTGGTATCAGGATCAATACTGGTTCTGTATTACTATTCTTAATTATTTAGTCTTATCCTATTAAATCTATTTATATTTCAACCCTCATGTTTCCTTGTTTTTTCCCAATTCCCCTTCCCAGGTGGGGAGGGGTCATTGGGTAAGAGAATTATTGTCTAAATGATAATAAATTCTTATGGGTTTTCTCAAACCATAAAACCTTGTCAAATATAAGTGAGGTGAGAGGCAGTAGAGTTCAGAGTACTAGAGACCCTCCCCACACATGCAAGCAAATGGGGATATGCTGCTACCTTAATGAAGAAAAAAAACGATATTTAAGTTTTTAGTATACCAGAGAAGGGAAAATAACTAAGTAATTTTTTCCCCATTTGACCTTCTTTAAAGTAGCCGATATTTCACCTTTTTTATAAGAAACAAATAGAAAAAAGGACAATGGTTAAAAACATATGTTGCTTTGGGACACAGATCTTATTAAAAACCTGCCCCATAACTGTGCATTAGATTATATTGACTCTCAATGCAACTCTAGTGTAGCAATTCAAGCCGGACTGCAGAATGCTTAGCTCTATTACTAGATCTACAGTAATCTTTTCCCTCCTCTGCTTTTCCAGCTCCTGACAAACCCCCTAGAAGATACCAGCAAGGAGCTTGGGTACCTTTCACCTGGTCTCTCTCCCTGTGCCTGTTGTGAAGACAAGACCAGCAGTGCCTCTTACTGGGCTCTGGCGTGGTTTAGTCTCCTGTGCCACCCAGTGGCTTCCCGCCTCTCCTGCAGTTAAGCTTTGCAGGGTAAACATGTTTTTGCTGGACACCAGGGTCAACTCAATGGAACACAATGACAGCAGAAAGCCAAAGCCTGGTATACTCAGCATGCTTAAAATAAAGCCAAAGAGCACTTTTGGGGGTTTTTTGATGTTCTTTAACCCAAAACAAAGCTTCCTTCAAAAACTATTAAGTTCCAGTGAAAAGTCCTCTCCTATTCAAGCTGGAAATTATGGTTAAAGTTTGAGGAAATGCAAAGAGCCTTCACCATAACCACCAACAGTGTTTCCTCCATGTGTTTTAATCCTGAAGCAAGCAAAGCCAGAAGTTAAACTCTGTTTTCCAAACAGCATGGCAAGAGTCCCAAGCCACAGAAGTCTCGATCACTTGGGTTTGAGGTTTTGTTAGGGTTTTTCTTTTGTCATCAAAAGCATTAGAAGGTGTTACTTGCATCCAGAGGTGACTTAACTCAGTCAGATTTAAGATACAAAGACTTTGAAAGAAAACTGTTGTTCTTCCCTACCAGAAAATTCCCAACCAGTACTTGAAGCAGCACCTGTGTCCCAGATCTAACTCATACTGCACTCTGACCACCTCAAACACGGCTCTATAGACGTGCACCACTTTAATTTTATTTTAATTTGATTGGGTTTTATTCTCTTTGACCTCCCTCAGATCACAACAGATAATGCCTTTTATGTCAGGGAAGTGCTTTTGCAAGTAGAAAGACTCCTGCTCTAAGTAACCGATTCTTAGGACTGTCTGTACAGATGACTTTGACATACACAGCTTGTTTGGTGAGCACACCTTCCGACAAAAAACAACACTCTGGCTTGTACATCTAATGCAATAGCCACCTATAGAGATGTAGTATAATAGCAGCCCATCTTCCCAATGCGTTCTTTTTCTACATGAATGTTCTACAGCTCCCCAAAAGGAAGTTGTAGAGAAGTGGCTGTTGGCCTCTTCTCCCAAGGGAATAATGACAGGACCACAGGAAATGGTCTGAAGTTGGGGTAAGGGAGGTTTAGATTAGATCTTAGGCAGACTTACTTTACTGAGAGAGTGGTCAGGCACTGGAACAGCCTGCCCAGGGAGGTGGTGGAGTCACCATCCCTGGAGGGGTTTAAGAAATGTATAGACATGGCTCTTCAGGGATGCTCTTGTGCAGGTAGTGTGATGTAGTGGGGTGTTGTGTTTTGTGTTTTGGTTTCCTGTTTGTTTGTTAAAGTTGGACTCGATCTCAAAGGTCCCTTCCAATCACGGCGATTCTGTGATTCTGTAAACTCAGCGTTTAAAGACTCCTTTTTTAAGTTCCATCCCTTTCTCACCCTCCAAATAAACCCATCCTTCCTGAAATGCTATCAGGAAAGCCTTGTATACCTGACCTTTCACAATGTATTCTAAATGCTCTGTGCTAATGAAGTAGCCGCATTCACAGAGATACAAACACAGTTTAATAGACCTCCAGGGTCCTTGAAAACAGAAATAGGGGAAAAGGCTCCACTCTAAATTAGCATGTTGCAAATTGCCAGTAAGATTAAAATACATATGTAGTGCTGAAAATTAAAATTAGTGCTTTGTGTGTGAAAACCCAATCTACCTAAAACCTAATGAGTAGCAAAGAGGGGAGAAATAAGGGCCCGGCAATTTTGTTGAGCAAAAGCTACCCTGACTCTTGGATCTGCAAGTGACATGAGCTGCTGCAATTTGCAAATAACGAGGCAGAAAAGAAGAGCTAAGCCCACAAAGTCATCTGCCACCATCTAATACATATGCATGAACTCCCAAGTCAGGAAAAATGTTCACTGCATATTAGTGAATCTTCTAACTATATATAACAACTACTTTTCTACTGCAAACCAGGTTTTCTAAACCAGCCCACAGGAAAAAAAAAAAATCATGTCAGGTACTCTATAATTTTTCATGTGGCTTTTAAAGCTGGTATTTTCAAAGCAGATACATATTTCAGTTATACACAAATTAGCACTTATCAGTTAGCTGTGCAAACAAGCCAAGTTCCAACAGAAGAAACTTTACACGATCACAAAGTAGCTATAATATACATATCAACCCCATTAACACCATGCTCTCCACATGTTTAATTCATGTACCCATGTTTAGCACTAAGTTTAGTGTGTATAGGTACTAGAAAATAGCCTGATTAAATTCAGTGTGTGGTCAATTGCTCAATTTTATACAGAGAAGATTGTAGGGGTGTTCCCATCCCCATCAACACAGGAAGAACAGCTTTTCTGTTGGCAAACACACTGCAAGAGAACTTAATTTCTTTTTCTCATTTTCTATGCATCTCTCCTTCCCAGTTTTAGCCACTTTAGAAGGTGCAAGATATTGGTGCCGAATAGAATGAGTCTGGCTACAAGAGCAGGAAGACAGAAGGCCAAGAATATGACTACCATTGTGCTGAAGAGACACATTGTTTTGGGGAGTGCTGTTTTAAGACTGTTTTTCTCTTAACTCATCCAAGCACAAGCAAACTAGTATCTGTGATGTAGAACTAGGATTTACTAGAAACTGTATGAAGGCAATGCATTTAGTGATAATGGACATAGCTGGTCTGCGTTTCAGCAGGCTTCAGCCTCTTGTCCAAAATATTAAGTTTAATACTGTGAAATAAAAATAGCTTAATTGCTTCTGCCATTGCTTGACCTTGCTTTACATTGATATGAATGCAGCAAAGTCAAGCTGTTCAAAGTCTAGTCAAATTAAACTTATAGCTTGAAGTTTCTCTTAGAATGAGAATAATTTTGTTTCCGTGATGATTTTCACCGCCACTGAACTAAAAACGGAAATGAGTCTGTAACAGAAGCATTTTTGCAAAAGGCCTCAATCTTTGATGTGGTCACCCTGTTATGGGGAGCAAACATAGCTTTATGTCATCCTTGATTAGCACTCACCTTCCCAACGAAAGGAGAGAGAGACTCCTTTCTGACTTAGCTAACATCTTCCACAGATCGTGCCAGGGCTCAGAAGTTCTCTGTCCCTCTCTTCTCCAGACCATGCCACAGTGACACACAGTGAGGATCTTCAGACTAGCAAGGGCAATTCTCCCAGATGTCTCTGTTTCCAAATTCCAAAATGCATGTGTTCCCGCTACCTGTCCACAGGAGAAAAAAAAAAAAAAAATTAAACCCCACTCATTTAGACCACACAGTGCAATTTGTTTCTCATCCATAAGGTTAAAAATAGTTCTTATATAGACTGCAGTGGATAAATTTTATACAAACAGTTCTTTTGAAACAACTTCCCCTACTTCCATCCTGATGCAACCACTTCTGTTTTCAGCCTTTCCCAACCCCAGCATTTGACTCAGTATAACCAACATTAATGCCTTGCCTCACCTGCTAACACCTCTATTTCCTCTTCATGATAAACCCAGATATAACACACCATTGTCTCCGTATCCTCCTCATCCCTTACATTTCACTCTACATTTCAACTTTCCATCCCCACCACAAAAGCCAAATCCAGTTAATTTTCTACTCAGCTTCCAAATAACCATTTCTGTCCCTTAATTATCCAAAAACACTTTTTTTACTTCTAGTTACACTCTGAATCCTTTCCACTAGCTTTCTTGGCCCTTGTCATTTTCAAATTCCTACTTCCCCCCCTTGAAACTGATTTTTTTTTTTTTTTGGTCAATATGGGTTGAACTGCTTTTGTTTCCCCAAGGTCCACTGAGAAGATTTAAGCAGATATCTTTCTTGAGATTCTGGGTTTCGTTCTGGGGAGAGCCAAGTCAACACGTATTCTTACTGTTTCCAATTCATAGCTACAGTATTTACTTGATGAACCATCTTTTGAAGCCTCAAGAAGCCATTTATATGAGATGTTACAGTGACTGAGTGACCTGATCTCTGTGCTCAGCCCTGTTCCCAAACTACTTAAGTGGTACTTACTGCATTTTGCCATGCCTTGCTTTGCCTTCTGTTTTCAGCTGTAAGGTATAAGCAGGGACAAAGAAACTTTCATCTCCCCTGAAGGCTGCTGACATTCTATAGCATAATCTCATCTTCTCCTAGTCAACTGAACACTGTACATTGTGCCCAATTTTAGGCACCATTCACAAAGTATCTCTCCCCTTTCTCTCCTCCCAATTGTTCAACAATACTGTTCAGTCGGTACCTGTAGTCACATCTACATCTTAAAAATGAGTGCATGCTTAGGTGACAGGAAAAGAAAAAATAAAATCAATCCTGAAATAAAAAGAATTAGCCATTAACCAAGTTGTCAGGCAAGTAAGAATTCTCTGCCACATAACTACTGCTTTAGTCTCTTGATTAGAAAGCGGAGAACACAAACCCATTTCCAGGAAAAGGATTTGTGTAAGGAAACTGTTGTTTCAGACTTCAGACAGCCTAAACTTCAGAAAAGCTGCACTGCATTTCTTTCAGCTAGATCAATAAGCACATTTTAATTGTCAGGTTTGTTTACATAGAACTGTACGAGCTGTCAAGGCCCATCAGCACTGGATGGAAAGGAACTAGCCTCCCACTCAAGTCCACACTGCTGACTTGGCATTGCCTCATCTAACAATCCTTGACAGCCTTGGAGGCAGAAGCTCTTTTTTCCCCTACACACAAGGGGCAGGCTCAGGAAAAAAAGCTCCAAACTAAGCAATCACACGTTTCACCTCAGGTTCATGTTTTTGCTTATGAGGACCACTTTAACTGTTTGTGTAAAAATTGAGACTGTCCAACACTGCCTTCATCTTCAAATGTCTTTGGAGTTTTATTCACATCTGTTGACATTGCTTGTTTTTAAAACCATATGATTAGTAGAACATTAAGTCCAAGATAAATCACTCCCTTTCAGCGAAGGCTTCTGGGCACATGGCTGAGGTATTTCAACAACAAAGGGCAGCAGCTTGCAATGTTAAATGGAAAATATCTGGGGGGTACAAAACGAAGCAGCTCCTCCAATACCACATTAGATACTCCGCAGCTGCAAAATAAAATTACCAGTTTCAGCTGAGTCACTGGAGAGATGAACTGGAGTTTGTTATAAGGCCTCTTCTATCTAGTGCACTACTGACAAGTGATGAATTAGACTGAGCAAAACAAGCTCTTCCCTGAAAATGAGCCCAGCATTCTAGCAACTCCATAATTAATTGTGTCAAAGCCAACAGACAGCAAAACCCTGTTAAGTCACCAGGATGGGAGCAGGCAGTAACGAAGCACATGTTTACCTCACAGCCTCAGGAACCCTCTCTCCATACAAAACTGGGCACACTTCTGCACAGAGGAGAGAGAGGGACATAGTCCAGCCTCTTTCTTCTGCTTCCCAGGTGCTAAAGTCACAGCCAGAAACTCCTCAAACTCCTGTCCTTTTACCTTACCCCCTTCACTGCTTTTCCCTGGTGATGGTAACCGCATGAAATTAGAAGGGGAGGAAGAAAGAGAGAAGGTGCAAACAAACCATTTTCAAACAAAGAAAGGAGGAAAAGATGGTACAAGGAGGCACTCCACACATCAGGTATCGCAGCCCCCCTATTCAAAGCACTTGCCTTTCTGTTTACTGTTGCCAGACAATCCAACTGCAGCCCTCAATTCCGGGTGAAACTGCAGGATTTTCTTTGGTTACAAAAAAGACTTGTTTATAGGAATATTTGTAGTCCACTAGTGGGGAAGAAAATGGAAACCAGTAACTCCACCAAAAAAAATTTTTAAAAGCAGAGATTATAAAAATAAAAGGAACTGTACCCAGTGCCCCTCAAGTGGTGAACACAAAATGCTGTGCTCACACATTCACAGTGATATTTTATTTGGCAAATAAATCAAGCAAAACTTTTCCCAAAGCAGTCCGTAAAGGCAGTCAAGCAACAGCATGAAGATTAGCTGTATTCCAGGCTCTGAAGCTGAACAAAATAAGGACAAGAGGCACTGGAAACCCTTGCAACATAACAAAATAGAATGAAAGGATAATTGCTATCTACAAATCATGGAGGTAGGGCATGGACCGCGCACAACTCATAGCATGAGTGCACAACAGCAGTTCCCATATGAAAAACATTGCCTATCACAGCTACCAACCCTTAAGAATTAAGTGTCAGACAAAACAAGTCTAAAATCTAGCTTTAGATTAAAAAAACAAAACATGAAAAAAACCTTTCAGTCTACACTAAGGCACATATTGTTAAACTTGCTGTTGAATACTTTCAAAAATAAGTAAGCAAACTTCAGCACCCTACAACCAAGCATACTTTAGTTTCTCCAGTATCATAACAAAAGTTTGCAATTTTCAATCATATAATTATAGAATTAGTATTCTATACACAGGCATTCTAACATAATTGCTGTTCTTTTTTGGAAATCGTAATAGCATTAAGCTCACATTTAAGAGGGAGGAATGCTGCTTGGGAATACTGCTACATACAGGTAAAACAAAAGAGTCTGAAGAACTCCAGAGTTTTAAAAAAGCCAGGGTCACCTAGGACTTTTTGCCGATTCTTACTTAAAATATTATTTGTATTTTGTGGCATTACTAGTGTGGCAAAAGATGCCTGTGATTCTGTGACTACCGTGATTCTTTGCAGGACCAGAACACCCTCACCTCGCCATAGCCAGCACTAGAGGGCCCACTTCGGCTGCTTAATAAGCTCAGGCTCTCCAGCAGCACAATTGCTTGTCAGTATATTGTAACAGCCTGGCCGATGTGATCCTAAAAAAGCATACCATCAACAACAAAAAAAATGGTATTATTTCCCCTTCATTTAACTGCAAATATTTTGTATTAAGAAAAAAAACCACAACCCTCTCAATAATATGTTATGCCAAATTATAGCTTAGATTAGAAACAAACCAGCCAACCCTGAACAACTATGAAAGAAATCCTGTCTTCCCTGCCTATGTTCATAGGACTCTGACAACACCAAGATCAATCTGGTTTTCTACAGAACTACAATGCATTGTTTCTGCTCCAGATGCAACTGCTATGTGCTTTGAAAAGCAGACTTTAAGTCTGTTTGGGAATTGCAAGCTCCACCCTTAAACAAACCAAACCAATTACCAATGGATAAGAAAAGCAAAGGGAGGGTTTCCTTTTGTAAAGCATCCCTTTTTCTTCGTGGCCCCTGCTAATTCAGAAGAATCTATTATTTTTCCTCTCTGCTGGTCTTCTTGTATTGTCTTCAGTTTTGTTTCCTTGCATTTCTCTCACCCTACAAGCTCCTTTCTGTGTTTCCTTTTTATTGCATCTTCCCCTGAACCAGGCTTAATAATTGCTCTCTTTCCTACAAGCAAGTTGTTTTCCCCTAAAAGTGTTAAATAAGCACTTCACTGCTATTGCCCTTGCTCATTTTAAAAAAGAATGGCAGGTAAAGACATAGTTCTTTCAATCATTGTAGCTGGTATAAAATAATGCATTAATCTTGATTTCTTTAATCTGAATACAACCTAACCTAGGATTAAGCACATATATGAAGATCTGTAAGCTATCCTTTACTGAATTTTAAATTGGAGCCTTCTAAAACCAGGATGTGAGCAATTTGTAAAATTACTTCAGTGATGTCTTCCTCATTCACTTTAGCTCCCCAGCATCAATGGGCTGTTCCTTTGAGAAAATAGTTTCAATTTAACTGATGTGCAACAAGAGCGACAAAAATAATGTTGCTTGTGTATGCAGAATCTCAAACAACTACACATGAAATAGAAAATATATGACCACCAACGCTCAGATAGAAACCTCATTAAAAAAAGAGTACCACATAAAAACATGACAAAACAAATGCAGATAATTGCAAATAATTATTTAATAAGATGATGCGTATTAAAAAAAACCAAACAGCTGGCTTTTCATCCTCCAATAATTTACTGTTTTGCTAAATCAAATGCTAATAGCCCTTCATTTCTTTAATCTCAATTAGTTATATAGGCAGAGAAGAGAGTCTGGACTAGCTAAATGGAAGTGAAAAACTCCATGCATTCAGGATAATAAAACCAAAACAAATATTTAAGGCTTCACTCATGCCTCACAAGGCCAGAGCCCGTCAGGATTTACCAGTCTCCTACACCCTACCCAGCAGCACCCCCAACTGCTCCAACCAGTCAATGGTGCATTCACAGTTTTCATTCCCCTCTCTTAATTCCCTTTTAGAGAAAAGAAAGGAACTGAATAGCAAGGCTAACAATCTAGTTCTATCATCTGTTGTTTTACGTCTAAACAGCTACTTTCCTTGCTCTGAAGAAGCCCCAGCTCACATAGGTCTAACCCCAGTCAATGCTACACTCCCTCCAATGGGCCAGGAGTGGTGCTGCACAGGACTGGGCACGGGCAAGTTCATTGTTTTAAGAAAGGGTGCCCAAACGGATCCAACCATCATTTCTCTGTATCACCCAACAGACTTTACCCCCTCTTTATCAGAGCTTAAAGAACACTCTATACCTTGAAGACAACCATTTCTTCACACAGTAAGGGGACTGAAGATAGTTCTGTCAGTCTCAGCAGTGCTTCAGTGAAGAAGCTGCTGTGCGACAAGAGGTCAACAGCCTTTCCTTGCCTGTAGATCTCAGAGAGCACACAAAATGTTCTTGAAAACTAGTATTTAGGAGATTCACTTACATGTCCTCGTAAAACATTATTGGAGAAGGAATTTAATGGTGGCATCAAATATGATAAGAGAGGTATAAATGTAGAGTCTTTAAAGCATAAGTTTGCAGAACTATTTAGGGTTACCATCACCCCTGTTTTTTTCCTAGTAGAGACAGCGTAGGAATAGTTGTTTGCTCTGAGTGCATCATGGCAACCCCAATGGTTGGGATGGATTGTTGCAATTGGAGGGATGCAAGTTGCAATTCCCACCTACCAGAAGACCGTGCCAAAAACTGCAGGCAGTGACTGTTGCATGTTTGTTCCCTAGGCCATCAATGGATGGCTGTAAGTAGCTTCATCTTGTTTATAAAAAAAAAAATTACCTGCAAAAGGAGCAAAATTCAAAGCAGCTGACTTCAGAATTTCAGAGGAAATGGACAAGATTGTGTCTGCAAGTGGATGAAGACACCAAGAAGCCTGGCTTATGAGAGGGAACCTCATGATGGTCACACTGCAATGACCAGTGTTATCTGCTAAGCAGACAGAACTCTGCTGCTTTAAGTTACATTAAAACACCAACTGAAAACCAGAGCAATAAGCTCCATTACATCATGGAGACATCTAATCCATGCTGTGATCTGCCTCCCACAAAGAGAAATGCTTTAAAAGCTGCCAATCTTCCCAATCACATCAGCTTCTCTTCACACCCCAGCAGCCATCAGCAGCTACCAATTTGAACAGAATAAGAAAGCCACTGCCTGCACCCTGCAGTCAGGGGCCTTGCTACTGCCAGATTTAAGTTTCAGCACAGCTAGAACCAAAGTGCCTCAATCAGCTCAAGGTACAGTAGAGTAGAGCTGCAGAACTCGCAGCATGAGGAATACTTAAAGAAGCATATCCATCACTCATGGTGCAACAAACCTCGTTATAGTGGTATTTAGTTGACAGGTAGAGGAAAACAATAGTGGGAAACGATCAGTATGTATGTTTGCAGAACAGGCAATATAAGAATTTTTCTACTACGTTTTTTTTTCCTCTCCATAAACTCTACTAGCTAGATACTAGTGCAACATCACTTTCCTGAAAAAGCTAGAGCTGGCCTGTAAGACTCCATGTGTTCAACGGTCATATTCAGGTAATTTGAAGCAACTCCAGAAAGCATCAACATACACTAACACTCAGAAGTTGTATGAGCTTCCAAACAACTCAATATTTTCCTAGTGCCCAAGCATGTCTAACCCACACAAGCTAACCAGAAGAATTTGCTCAGCAGCATATTATGACTTTACATATATGTATGCTGCAAATAACAAAGGATGACCTAGCTTAACAGCCTGAACCACAGAATTAATAATTTTCTGCTGTGGCTGTTCTGAGTATCCTTGAATAGCTATTTCCTTCTGCACTTTCCTCTCACCCTTAAAACAAAAGAAAAAAGTACAGTGTTTTGAACAGAACTCTGTAATTGGAACAAAAGGTGGCAGTTCAAACCCTTAAGAACACGTAGCATCTGCTTACAATTCTACAGTACAAACAAACCACAAGCTACTGAAAGCATATTGAGCTTATTCTGGCAGAAAACCACGTCTTCCCCTAGGGAAGGAGGTGGTGGTAATGCCTTAGGGACAGAGACTTTGTTGTCTTCCCTCTATTGATTAGGTTTAATGACATAAGGCTTTTTCTGTACATGCAGCTTTTCCTGTTGAAAAGCATGGCACTTGGGCCATGACTCTCTGACCTTTTCTTCCGAGTTAACAGCAAGATCCACAAGTCTGTCTACACTGTAAAAAGCAGCATAAGGAGGAGTGCCTTGAGCTAGCTAGAAACAAGCTGCAACCATTGGAGTTAAAACACCGTGGTGCACTGCAAAAGCTATTTATTGAGTTGAAAGACAGGACTAATTTTACACCAGGTACAATGTCACACTCACATGGCCAAGCAACTTTCAGGTGCCACATCCATAGCTTGGAACGTGACAAATCTGTCATCTAACAGGATGATTGTGTTCTGGAACACAAGAGTCGCAACATCTGTGCCTTACTCTCTCTGCTTGGGCCATATCCCATGTCAAGTCTGTCTCTGCTCTTCTGAGGTTCCAGGCATCTCTCTGTCCCAGTCCTCTACCCAGTCTCCCACTACTTCCTTTCAGTCCACAGTTATTTCACACCCATTGGTAAAATTTGAGTCAGGAGACTTTACCTGTTAGTACAGTCCTACCTTTACAATACTGTTCTTGCTTTGAGTTACAGCACTGATCTTACACAGAGCTTTTCTCAGATGGTGACCATAATGGGCAGAGTACCCCTCACGACTGTGAATTACTCCAAACATTTACTTTGCAACCAAATGTCCCATGCCCCCTGAGAACTGAACCCAGGTTCTAACATTCACTGTCTCCTCCCACAAAAATCCAGGTTAAAATACTATTTTAGCAAGATAGATTTTACCATTTTAGCTTATCAAAAAGATACAAGGAAATTCAACGCTTTGATTGGCATCATGAGCAATACATGCTGTACGGTAAATTAAAGCAGCCTGACTCTACATCAGACTAGTGCTAGCAATTTTACCCTTTGTAGCTCAAAGTGCTGAGACTGCCTAAAAAAGAACCCAGGCATCAAGCTAGCTGCATTTAATTTACACAAAGCTGTTTCACTGTTTCCAAAGCATAAACAAAAGTGCACTGGCAGCCACATCGCCTACAAGAAGCCATTGATTGGAACAGCTAGCGCACATTTCACTCAACACAAAGACTTCCAAAATACACTTGAACTCCGAAGGAAGTAGGAGTTATTCTCCTGTGAAATCTTCTTAGTAAGGAATTTCTCTATCTGCATCAGAACTGGGAACCATCCCCTTCTGTCACCAATAACTGCTCCAGTAATATTCAAAAATGAGGACAGGTAGGATGCAGTTAGTCAGAGTTTCAACCACCAGGAACTGGAAAGGTCTCCTTGTATCACAGCTGAGTGTCCAGTCCCCCAGGTCATTATGCATGCAGAGGCATTTCTCCACCTCCAGCTTCCAGAAAGCCTGCCTAGTACTTGAACAATCTTCAGCCAACAAAACCTAACTAGAAAGGGTAGATTCATAACAGAATACTGACTGGCGTGGGCTATACTCCAACGCAGCTACCAGAAGATAGATTAGCAGCTCTTCTCTTCTACACTGCTGTTCAAGTACTTTACCATATAGGAGGAAAATGTCTATCCACATAGAGCTGGATACTACACCCCCAAGCCGTGTACTACACCCCTTAAGCAATTTTACACACTCTTGTAGCAAAAATACAGTAGTGGAACCCAGTTTCCTTCTATGGGAATTCCCCCTATCTGAAAAAAAAAACAAACATCTTTGGTGAAACCCTTCAACATATCTTAACATCACTGCCACTGTTTGAGGGCTGGACCATTGGCAGTGCTTTGCTATAACATATATGAAAACAATGCAGACAGGAGAGCTGTCTTTAAGCTGCATTCTCACCACACTATTGTGTAAGACAAGCTTTACAGTCTGTACTTGTTCAAGACTAACTGCTCTTGTGCGTTTTATACTCTTCAGAGATATTCACACCTTTCTTTAAGCGATGCTGAGAAACTCCAGCATTATATGCATATATATTCAATGCTATTTACTAAATAAGCGATTTTACCTAGTGCCATCTATATTGAGCTCCTGCTTTTCACAGGCTGGCAGTGTAATTTCAGTCTGAGCAGGAAGAACAATAGGCCTCACACTGGTTCCTTGTGATTTGTATTGACACAACACTATTCATCCATCCCAAAGCAGTTTTATTCCACCCACCCCTGAAAAAACAGCCATTTCTAAACCTGAAACCCATCAGTCACCTCTGAGGGCTGGTGACATAGCCATTCCACACTGGTTCAAGAAAACCAGGCAGGGGTGGGAGGCTGTAAGGGAAAAAAACCCTACAGACAGGTCAGCATCAGCCAACAGAAGATAAAGCACCTCTCCTTTGCCAGAGAAAAGGAAAGACAAACTATCTTTCATCTTAAATTAGGTATTTCCAGTAAATAAACATAAATCAGGAACAGTTTAATAACCAGCACCATTTGAAGAATCAACTCAGGCCACAATGTTAGCAAAAATATTCTCCAGTTACTCTTTTCCTTACCTGGCTACTCCCTGACAAGGGCTCCTAAATCTCAAGGTCATGAGAGGTTTCAGACTCATATCACAAGGTATCTTCTTCTTGCAACAGCCAGGTCAAATAAAGTATACTGGGTGACAGAGAATAGGAGAACACAGGCAACCACACTTCAGATGAGAGCTCACCACATCACATCTGCCCTACCTGCCAGCCTAACCTCCTCCTTCAGTCTGTCTTTGTAGCCCCCAACTTCCCCCTCACCCTGCTGAGGTGGGGATTTCACAGAAGCTGTTGCTCATCCCTCCTTGATCCCAGTCAGGGCTGCAATTAGCCCTTCATTAGCCCTGCCACCAGTGTAGCCGGGGATGTGTTTCCCCTCCTCCGAAGCCCTCATGCTGCAGCCCGTGCTGTGTGTGGAAAGGAACTCAGCACCTACCCTCTGCCTGCTGTTTTCTGTCACTGAAGTTTGCTTTACGAAGCTGGCAGGTGCTGGTAACAGCACCCCACTGTGGGTACAGGCACCTCATGCACTGCCTCTTCACCATGGGGACAGCACACCCCAGGAACACACAGCGCCCTCGCTGTCAGGTGCACTGGCGTGACAAAGTCATGGTGGCCAGAACACGTCTTCTGTGGAAGAAACACATTGCAGGAAAGCTCCGAGTGAAGTCCTTATCCTTTTTCATAAGCCCCTAGGCATGTTTACCGATAGCAGAACAGATAACAAGATGCTTTCCGTAGTGTATGTAATTAGGAAAAAATCTCTAGTGTATAATGTTAGTGCCATTACAAGTAAGAATTAGATAAGCATGTGTGAATCTTTCATAAACTCAGTCATCCTTACTGTTACCAACAAGCCAAATCAGAAACTTGGCCTGCTGCTATGCAATTTGAGCACGTACTGCAGAGAGACAGTGAGATGGCCAGGGGACCACCAACCCTGATTGGAGAAGCTGTGGGGGTTGGACTTCTTCAGCCTGGGGAAGACGGAGCTTCTGGGGGGGCACAAAACCAGCCCCTCAGTAACTGAAAGGGGTTTATTGAGAAGCTGGATTTGGGCTCTTTATTGAGGTGCTCTGTGGAGGAAAAGGCACAGCAGATTTAAATTGGAAAAAACAGGTTTTACATAAAGAACAAATTTTCACTATAATAATAATTAAGGAACAAGTTACCTACAGCCCTTGAAGGTTTTCAGGACTGAGCAAATCCATGAGCACTCTGATATGGATTCAGTGTGACCCTGCTTTTTGCTGGAGATCCCGGAGGGCCCTCCTAGATGAAGTATCCCTGTGATGCTACTAACCAGCCCAATCCTCCCCACAGCCAGCCAGAAGTCAGCCACTGGATGTCACCCTGCGCCAACTGAACATCGCTGCTCCCACCAGCAAACAAAGGACCAAATCCTGTAACAGCGGGAAGGCTTTCTTAATTACAAGCTCTTTACTTCAGGTAATGACTTAGGAACATTATACTTCTTCAAAGCAACCTTGCTGAAAAATACACAACAGTTGAGTTTAAAAGCTTCTGAATCCCCACTTAAGGTTGAAAACTTAATGCTAATTTCAGTCAAATAGATACCATGAGATTGCAAGTTCAAGGCCACATCAAGAGTCCTACACAGCCTTGTTTAAATGCAAATATCAAATACACATCAAACTGCGTGTATATTCCCCTATGCTGGGATAAAATGAGAAGAAACAGACTGTAACATCTTGTCACATAACCAACACACACTGCATGTAAGATATTGTGTACATACTACTAAAACAGTAAGTGAAACTGCTGTGATTTCTAGAAAGAGACTGCAAGGACAATAATCACTGTAGGGGAAAAGAAAGAAACTAGAAAATCAAAAGCATCCTCCACTGCCTGCTAGCATAATATTGATTCTCCTCTCCTTCTCCTGAAAGTCAGTTCCTGCTTATTTCAGCCAGGTACACTACAGCATGAACACTTACAGGTCTGAATGATCTGTTCTGAAACGAGCTTCACCTAAGAATGTGAAACGCAGAAAGCAGATCTGTGTTGTGTCAAAACTATTGATTCTTAACTGTCAACTTCACAATAATAGTGCTGCCAACTGCAACCACTCAAAAAGTTTTCTCCAGGCATCCCATGCTCCCCTGCCATTTCTCCCTTCCCCACTTCCCTCAGACTTCATCTTACAAGTCTGGGATAATTTTGTTTACCTTTGGTGGTAGTGCTGTTAAGATTAAGGTTGTCACGCTTCCCTACATTTGTAAAGGGTAGAAACTTAGACTTCCCTCTAAAAAAAGATTCTCAAGTAATAATCAAGCCTCAGCAATGGGAATTTCAAATTAAATAAACATTGTGAAACTTGCAAATAATAACAATAGAGGCATATTGTGCCATATCTCTAGAATGACAAGACCATGTCAGACTGCAACACCTCCACTCTTCTGAGCACACACACCATCCATCCCTCACAAAGTGAACCTACCCAACATGCCTACTCAGCGTAGAATTTACACAGTGAAGAGATTGCCCTCAGAGAGGCATTGGCCATGAAGATCAGGAATTGCTGCATTCGTTGTATCACAGATGTCCCTGGTGACTAACGAATGAAGTCACAATTCTCCTTCGGACATCTAAAAAAAGGATCCTGCCAAAAAGTCACATGATGAAGCTGTAAATTTATCTAGTCTACCATACCAGAGTTCAGATTGTAGCATAGGTCACCAGTGCTTGCAAGATGACAGTTTTACACGATGTGGATGTATAAAACAAGTACCTATGACATTGTGCAGATGAAAGGCGCTATAAAGCTTCATTAGATTGGAAACCATCCAACAGTTGCACATTAGAGAGTGAATTCAGTAGACAAGTAGCTTTGCCAGTACAATGCTTCTTCACAGCCAGGTGCTTTATGAATTCAACAAAGTCAACCCTTATCTTACTTCCCACAGAATTAGATTTTCAAGTAGCAAAGACAGACTTTGATGCCCCTCAAAAGCCTGCTGAGTTATTTTCTGCACAGAAGAGATCACCACAGAACAGGGCCTCTGATGGCAGCCAGAGAAAGGGGAAAGAGAAATAAATACATACTGCCCACATTCTGCCACAACGACCCCCAGACTGGCTATAACTGCCAAAGAAGTAATAGCAGGCTGTTTTTCACTGATACTCCAAACGTTGCCCTTTGTACAAGCTCAAGAAGGACATTATATGGATACCTCCTCCCTGTTGTATGCAGCCTGCACTGACGGTATTCTCCTCTTCGTTGTTTTACTGTCCTGAAGTATCCATAGCTCATACAAGGTGGTTAAAAACCAAATAGGAGTTGAAACCAGTTAAGTCTGCAAGCTTTTCTTTACAAAGAACATGGGTTAAGGATTAAGCACGATGTCAAGGACTAAAAAGACCAGTCTCACTTTATACCACAGAAAATGCAGTTCTCCTGGCCTGAAGCTCCTGCACCGTAAATGAAAAGGTAAGGACAGTATCTCTGTGGAGAAATGCATATAAACCTTTTTACATCTGCCTCTTACATATCCACGTAGAACTGGGTGCGTTAATAACTGTAAGCAGTTATCTGAAATGATGACTTGAGGAAAGCCTTTGATTTCCCCATGGCAAGTGCTAAACCTCACATCCCAATTTTCATTTATGGTATCCACAGCGCCATTTAATGTATTTTGTGCGTTGTTTGCAAACACTTACTGCTATGCAAACTCTTCTGGTACCTGCAGCTTCTAACCTGTGAGCAGGTCTACAACTCACTTCCACTGAGCCTATCTAAAATAAAGGCACACAATTGCAAATACCTCACCTTGGAAAGCTGTGCTGTGGACGATCCAGCTGAAAAACGACTATTTGTTGGTAAAAAGTAACCTCTCTCTCACGAGAACCCTGCTAGAGGCCTTTGACAAATTGTCCTGGTTTAAGAGATACAGAATTAATTTTTCAGTAATTTTACTTTTCAGTAAGGTCTTTCCTAATGTTTGGGAAAACTGCACTTTTATAAGACTGTAGTGCCTGAATTTGTGAAACTACTTACTTTATAGCCAGCTACAGTGTGCAGGTTTCAAGGTCTCAGTGTTTCTGAGCTCACCAGGTGCAGGAATAAGGAGAAGAGAAGAGCCAAGCACTTGACCCAAGCTGCCAACAGGATTATTTCCCATCACGAACGTCCCCTTCAATATAAATTAGAAAGTTTTATGAGGAGTCCCTCTCTCTCCCTCCCTCCACCCCGAGAACTTTCTGTCCCAGTACAAGACCCCTCAGCACAGGGGCCAAATACCACCGCCGCTTTCAGCCACAGTTACCGTGGAGTGACACACCCTCCCGCTCCGGAGCGGGTGTGGGGGACAGGAGTCCCAGCCCAGCGCCTCCCGGGCGGAGGCAGCGGGACCCACGGCCGGCCCGGTGACGGCCATCTCCGCCGCCCCACGCCGCCCCACGCCACCCCCTCTCCCTTCCCCACAGCCGCGAGCCGGCAGCACGAAGATGGGCGGGAGTGGAGCGGGAAGAATGCCCGATTCCCATTGGCTGCCGCGCCAGCGCACGCGCGGCCCCGCCCTTCGGGAAGGCGCTGAGGGGAGCCCCGAGGGCGGGGCGGGGGTCACGAAGCTTCACCTTGGGGCCGCGCTGCGTTTCTGAGCTGGAGCGCCCTCCTCTGGTCTGCGTGGCTTCGGAAACGTGCGGTTTCGTTTTTTTTAAAAAAAAAAAAAAAAGTTGAAAAACTTTCTTGTCCGTCGCCCGATTCTGTGAGTGAGGCTCTCAGCAGGTTAAACTGAACATTAGGAAAGAGTTCTTCACAGAAAGAGCAGTCAGGCATTGGAATAGGCTGCCCCAGGAGGTGGTTGAGTCACCATCCTTGGACGTGTTCAAGAGTCGTTTAGATGTGGTGTTGGGGGATATGGTGTAGGGGAGAACTTTGTAGAGTAGGGTAGATGGTTGGACTTGATGATCCCAAGGGTCTTTTCCAACCTGAATGATTCTAAAGCTTTGAATATTTAGGGTGTTGAGGCACTGGAACTGGTTGCCCAGAGAAGCTGGGAGGGGTTCAAGGCCAGGCTGGATGGGGCTTGGAGCAACCTGGTCTGGTGGGAGGTGTCCCTGCCCAGGGCAGGGGTTTGGAACTCAATGGTCTTTAAAGTCCCTTCCACTTCTGACCATTCTAGTCTCTGATTCAGTAGGGGCTAGACATCTTCAGAACTGGCTCTCCAGGGAAGCAACTAGGCACCATGCTCCCTCCAGGCTGGGAGAGACCTTAGACAGGCACCATCCCCAGCCTCAACCCCTCCTCCTGGGGCTTTGAACATGCCCTCGATCAGCATATACAATGGTTGAGATACTCTTTTGAACTCAGGGCTGAAGCCCATATTTAGTTACTGTGGATTTCTCAGTTATGGGATAGCTCTTGCCACAGAAATTGTTTATTCTGGCAAGTCACATATGGCTGAGGCAAGGAAGGCCTTTTGAATGGTGTAAGGTCATGGCAGGAAAGCACAGGTTAAAATCACACATCTAATCCCATACATAGCATATTAATACCACTCAGCAATTCAAAGGCTTTATTGACAAGTAATGAATTATACACAGGTAAAAACTCTAAAGAACAAATCCTGTGTGGCACTATTTCCCCATCCAAATCACTCCCTTTAAATGAAAACTTAATTGTTTTGAAGAAGGATTATGTATTTCACAAACATCTACTGCTGGAAGGGCTGTGTGTTCTGGGAGGGCATCCAGGTTTCCTTCTGTCAGCTTTCCCTGGCAGCAGCCGAGAGATTACCTGACTGCTGCTTTCAGCACTATTCACAGAAGAAATCAATGTCCTGAAAAAGAGAGTCAAAAGGAAAGATGTTTTGAGATTACTGAAGGATTAACATACCTTTATCACCTCCCAAAGGTGCATGAGTAGATGCAAACACAGAATACACTACCATATACTCAAAGTACACTATAATATACTCAAATTTTGTTCTCAGTAAATAAGTGAACTTCACAGAATCCTCAAAAATAAAAAAGGTCCTTTGTGTCCTTTTGCGTAGCGGGGATGGTTTGTTCCTGCCATCAATTTTTAAAGTGAATTAGGCAATACCACCATCTCTCTTCATTTCAAATGATTCCTTTATCTCCCTTTTTTGTTTTGTATTCCCACCTCCATACCTGGATTGTCATATGTAACCCCTCATCATTAACAGTTCCTAATCACATATGAAAAGGATGCCTTGAGCAGACTGAGGCTACATGATACACTGGCTGTGGAGAAATGTGACTAGAAAATAAATGCCAGTATTTTGCTTGAAAACTTCCAGTCTAGTGGACTTCCACAGCATATTGCTTTCATCGCATTTCCTGCTATTATTTTATATGGCTATGTAGATCGCTGTTCTGTTGCGGGGCATTATCACACCGTGGTGCTCAAACTGTACGATGTTTACGTTAGAACAGTCTATCACATATAGCTATCCACTGGAAGCAGAAGACAGGGAGCTGATCCAGAACAGATGCTTACTGGTAATGAAAATACTCTCATTTTAACCAGCAAATGGCCAGTTTTAAGCTGAGGGAAGGCAGGCAATCCAACACTGCTTTGTAGCACACAGTCTATTGTGTTGAATCTGTTGTATTCTGTGCGATTCAACGGTTCAGGGGGAGCAGCACTGGGAGGGGGAGAAATCTCCTAAGATTTATTTCTCAAACAGCAACCAACTGGCATAGATTACCCAGAGTTGCACAAAAGAATGCTGAGAGAAGTTCACAGACTGAAACGTTTATTAGTAGGGTCTGTATCTCATGGCATACAGAGATTTCAACAGTGAAAGTTACTTTTTTGGGGGGGAGGAAGGGGGAATAAAAGCAGGGTCAAAGACACAGAGGCCCCCAGGCTGATGTCCTCTTTCAGGCTTCACTCCACTGCAGCAGGCATCCCCCCATAACAGTCCCCATCAATTGGTCCTCCATGCAATGCCATGTGTGTGCACCACCCAGGTACTGCATGAAGATTAACTATTAAGCTTTGGGCATCATCAGGTCCCCTGATATAAATGTCAGGCCCTTCCCAAGACAGCCCATCGTCATACCAATATTGGGCTTTGCAGGGGCAAGGGTGCAGTGTCAGCTCCTTAAGGCCACATTTGCAACATCTAGTTGAGAGCACTAGAAAAAGGAACATATCTGTATTGCCCTTTGTTTCTGTTGTAAAGCTCCTGCGCAGCAAGAATGTGAAGTAAGGGTGAAACAACTGTGAAAGTTTTGCAAATGAAAATTACTTTCCAATTAAAGTTCTGCATTGCTGCCCGACAACAGCCCATTCTGGACCCCGAGTCAGCCTGCAGGCTAAAACATCGCTTTAACCCACCTCTGCTTCCAGTTCAGCTTGCTGTGCAGCAGACTGGCTGTCACATTGTTGAGAAAAGAGCTTAGAAACGTATTTTAGTAATTCTTTCATGTTCTTTGGCTAATTAATTGCTGCAATGCTTCTGGACCAAATTCAGAACAACCTAATGTAGTATCAAGAAAAGCAATCACTTATCCAAGATTCGCACTTCCTCAAATAAAGCTTGTTTGACACATTATAACGCAAATCCTAGCAGCTATTAACATGAAACAAAATTCTTCCTTTCACTTATTTCCTCTGCGTTAACAAAACCCATCTAGTAATCTGGGCCTGGGATTAAAAACTCCGTATATGATTTCAGGATTGAAGCACTAATTGTTATATTTTGCCATACACTTCAAAACTGCAAAGAGCTAAATATTCACTGCTGATGAAGGTTGTTACTGCAAACCTACCATTCGATTTATTTTTAAGCATAGGAATAAGCTACTAGTAAGCTCTAGTTGTAAACCAAACCATGCCAGCCTCTGAGAAAGGACCCTCCTCTTCCACTCCTCTGTGAAATGTTTCAGATGTTCAGTAAAATCATGAGTTGTCTGGTGTATGAGACACTACATAATTAGGGACAATCATCCTTTCAGAAATGCAACCTACTTACTCACCACTAACGTCTCTCCAAAATTTTTCTAATTCAGCATTTTAACATACCAATGACTTTGTTACAAGAAAGGTTTCAGTAAATCAGAAGTTCTGCATGACAGCATCCATCTAAATATACAATTAACAGAAAGTGCACTTGTACACGTTACTAAAGCACACATCCAGACTCTAAAAAGAGAGCTTTGGGTAAAACTTATGTGACCTTTAAGGAATACTATTCAAATCGAGAGGAACTCTAATAGGATCAAGCCCTTAATGCAGCATTTGCAATATCAAAGCTTATGTTAGGGATTTTATTGAGGCTATTTGCCTGTGTAAAGGCCCAAAGATTGGATCCCTAAGCATCTGTGATATGCTACAATCAACTGCCACAATTATGATTTGTTTTTACAGCAAATTAGCATTAAACAGCCAAGTATAATTATGTAGCCAGCTGGGCTTTTGCAAATTCCTTACCGTTGTAGGAATAGTCTTATTTGCTTCTTGATAGACATGTTGTTCTGAGACTAAACTGCTGGGGAAATAACCAACTGTCCCCATATGGTCTTCATACTGTTCTCCATAAACCTTCAAGCAAGGAGATGTATAATTAGGTACCTTAAAACAGTCCTCATCTGGCTTAAGCTAGTTCGCAATTTAGTCAAAAGCAGTTACTAATAGTGTTTCTTACTCCAGTCTTAGATTTCCTAGTTTCCAATTAGCTGGCACATGAAATGAACCATTAAGAAAAGTTCTAAGTAAATTAACACCGCCTATAGTTGATTTTTTTTTTTATATAGAAATGCAGCTAATATTTATCTTTGCTTCCCGTAAATGTAAGGGGTTTATGATGAACTGTGATAAAAAAAAAAAAAAAAATCTAAAAACTTTCTCCTCTGTAGCTTCAGCAAGCAGCCACAGAAGAGGACTGTTGAGCCCCTCTGTTAAGGTTCAGTTTCTAATTACCATAAGTTATTGGAGATATTTCATAAAACAAAAAAGTAACTATTAAAACAGATTGAGGAATTTTGAGGGTTTAAGTATAAACATTCACTTTGAAAACTAAGTTGCTGACTTAAAACCCACAACAGCTCAGCATTAGCATCCATTTTTGACAGAAATGCATGTTAACCTACTTCTGCTTTGCTCATATAAACAAGAATCTCCTCTTACACTTCCAGCCCAGAATTCTCCAGAGTCTTTTTCTTTCACTAGTTTTGAGTAAACATAAATCAACTGCCCTTTTTTAATATTAATGAATCTGCAGTCTGGAGCATTATAATCCTCTTCTGCTCTGGCAAGGGAAATGGTGTCTAGAAAAAAAAAAACAACAAAAAACCACAAAAATGAGGTGGACAAATTTAAATACAGATATACTTTTACAGAGAGAAATATAAATATATAAGTGTGTGTGTGTGCACAAGTAAAACTATTTCTACAGACAAAAGTAGGTTACCCTGAAATTAATACAAGTCAAGAATTTGTCCTGCTCATTTTATTATTCTCCAGGAAGGAGAGTAACGGCTTAGAATGTGCCATTTCATCGTAGTGGAAATTATAATCCTCTCTGCCCTTGTCTTTCACTTGAGTGAAAAATGTCCCTTGCAAACCCCTTTTTGCAGTAAAACTGTGACATTCCACATAAAACCCTCCCACTCTTGCTTTTAAAGTTGACAAATCAATGCAAATATAACAGAGCTAAATAAGCAGAATAGCTTTCCCCTCACACTACAGCATCCAAACTGCATTTTTGAGACTTTTGAGACTCTATTCTCAAATTTAAAACTACATTACTTACAGACACAGTTGTCATCAGCACACAGCTTCTTGCTGGCAAGCTTGTCCATAAAAACTCCAGTTACAAAAGGACACATTAATCCGAGACACAAAAGTAGAACACCCAAATGAACGTGTTGTGTCATTTTTCTCTGAAGCAGCGCTTGCCGAATGCGTGCCAGGTCCAGCAATCCTCGTCTTTTATGGAAGAGGCAGACACCTGGACAAACACACCAGGCCAATGGGAAGGGGTCAGGGTGACATTCCACCCCACCAGAGGAGCCGTAGGCAGGACGAAGACAGAGTCCACTTACAAAACCGTTATCTCCTCCCAAAGCCAATCTACATTAACATTTCAATCAGCAACTGTATTATTTAAACATTTTAAGCCTTCCTGTAGTAGTCCATAGTCTTAATCTTACCTCAAGCAGAGTTTAAGAACGAAAATTAAGTCAGACCCTGTTAAGCAGCAAAGGAAATTACATCCTCCAAATCCTCAAGTTCTTCATTTTCACCCATGCTCACCGAGCAGTGTAATCTTCACTGGACCCTAAACCCTCAGTGGCAGAGATTTCCCTGGTACAGCCTACAGAAAGGACCTCCTAGGACCCTAACACATGGACGCAAACATACACAAACCATCAGGGAGTTGAATCCCAATAAAAAGGGCTCTGCAGGTCATCCATTTAAAGTCTAAAAGGCTCAAGTGCTGCATACTTGTACAGGCAAGATCCCTTCCACAGGGAGAGACAGTTCAGAGCAGAACACACGGGTTGTGCCAAGACAGCAACTGTTTCACTGCTGTTTACATACCTGAACTCCATGGAGGGTTTGCAGATGCAAGAGGCCGAACAACATACAGTGCCACAGGTACTCCATCACCTGAACAAAACACTGCAGCCTTTGAAGGGATTTTTGCACCCACATATTTAGAACAGTTACTCACAATACTATATCTGATTACATCACTGCATCCCATGTATTTCATGTCACATGAGACCTGTAAACATTTTTGACAAATACTAAAAAAAATCCACTAAACCAAAACCCAAACCCAGAAGCATTAGGTCGTGTATTTTGAAAAAAAGCTGCCTAAACACAGATTGTCAGGCTCATCTGCACTGTTTTTGTAAAGAGCTAGAGAGCCCTTCATAAACCATTTCTTAAGATCACTGGTAGCAGGGCTGGAAAGAGCAGAAGAACAGACAACAGAAACGTTTATGTTTCTTCTGTGGACCTGCTTCTACTACCACCCACCATTAGAAAGACAAAACCAAGTTAACAACAGTGCTGTCAAACTAAAATCACTATCTACCTATGCCTGGAAAAAAAAGGCCACTAATAATAATTTGTTTTTTCTTAAGTGACAAAATTGTCCTTGCTGAAAAGCAGCTGTCCCTTTGACAACGAGACTGAAGATTGAGTGTTGTGTTTATTCTGAATATGCTGCCATCTAGCATTCCTGCTCATGCTTTTTGCTCTGAAAAGACAACTACTTATACAGCACTCACTTCTGAGTCATGAAAGTCACCTAAAAAGTAGTTAAATCAATATAGTGAAGAAGCCCTGCAAGCCCTGCAAGTAAGACAGATGCAAGGAAAAACATGGCTAGAGAACAGCACAAACCGCATTTATTTTATAAAAAAAATTAGTATTTCAACACAAATATGTACTATCCAAGAGATCCATAGAAATCCTAAGTCTGTGTGTTGTGGCAATTTTACACAAGTCTTAAGTTTTCTGCAGAGAACAGCAAACGTGAGCCGATCATCATATTAAAAAACCCCAACTATCTGCAGAAGTTCTTCACAGGAGCATCTAGTTATTTCTTCGCATAAGTGATTTTCATGGCGTGAGACGGAGTGATCTTGAATCCTTGGAGAGCATCTCGAGCAGCTCCTGCTTGATTCTCATTTTCAAACTCCACAAATGCAATGTCATGGCGCCCAGGCACTAAGCGGACTTCTTTGAATCCAGGAAACCTTTAAAATAAAGTGAGAGTGTCAGATAATATTTCCTAGTTTGATAATACATCTCTCTTCACTAGCCAAAAGACCTTACCATAAGCATCTAACAGTATATTTACTACTAATAAGAGATTCAAATTGAAGGCTTTTACATGTCCAGTCCTTTGAACCATGCCTCAATTAAGGATCATTACACGGAAGCAATTCAGTCTTGCGCACACATGGAAGCAACTAAAGCTAGTCTTAAAACTGCTCCTGCTGTTGTGAAGTCTTTAATATTACAGTCACTAGCTTAAATCCGGTGCAGACTGATAGCAAATATCTTACACAGTCAAGACCAGCTACGAAAAAGAAAATCAGATTTGCTTTCTGCACTAAGTCATCTGAACCAACATCTGCAATCTTGGCAGCAAGACAAAGAACTGAAATACCTTCAGAAGAAATTCTCATTTCTAAAAAGTCAGCTTGCCAACTGAGAAAAAGCATACAGGTAACAGAGGAATTCAAAGGAGAAGTCCTTTCTATTCAAGACTTACTGGTTGAATAACATGGACAGCATCATCTCATTTGTTTCCTCAGGCAAGTTATTAAGGAAAAGGATATAGTTGGGTGGGTTATCAGGCACCTGCAACAACAGAAGATCAAAGTTCAGAAGATTATACACAGCTATCTGTTCCTCTTGATCTGGCTGCACAATTATTTGAACCAAGACTCACATATCCTCAGTTTTGCTCATCACACTACTAGTTGGACTCGAGTATACCTTCATGGAATAAGCAGACATAGCCCCTTGGTTCTTTCACACTGATATATTAATTTGGAAAGGCTCTTACTTCCAAAAAAACCCACAGTAACATACTGTCCTGTATGTCATATTTAAACTTGACAACTCAACAGCTGGTCCTGCAGTGCCCTCAGCGCTGCCGAGGAGGGATCCAGGTGCCTGAACACCGGCTGTCCAAGACACCTGGGTGGCAGTGAAGGAACCCATGAAAGGCTTGCATGCTTCTGGAACAGCACTTGGAAGCCAAGATAAATACCCTGTTCATCTACAGTAGCACTGGAATACTGAACATCTTTGGGCAACTAAAACCTACAAAACAGATACGGTTTTACTACAGTGTTCTGTTCAAATTTATTAATTAGAAACCCCGTTAGATTTTAAACTTTAGAGTCTTTATCTAACAGATTTGTCTGCTAATATGAATTTGTAGCAACCCGCAAGGCTGAGTAGTCAGTTTGTTGATGCTGAACTGAAAGGTTAGAACATTCCTAAGTCATCAAGGAAATTACTACAACGAAAAGGAACTGGACACCACAACTTCAAATGTTCTAATAGTGCTGCCAACTTAATGCCTCAGGAGAACAATTTCCTTCAGCTGGTGGAAATATTCCAGGCAGTGCCAACAGAAAATAAACTTCCAAACTTCAAACAAACACCTAAAAACTCAGTTGTGCTTCAATGCAAACTGACATACACATATCATGCCTGAAAGAATATCCAGACTGGGAGCAAGGAGTTTTCCCCTATGGATTATGCACACAATTCTCAATGATTATTTAAGAAATGCAGGGCAGGCAAAGATACACTTCTCTGGTATTTGCCCTCCTGCAGAGCCTGGCTCTTTAGTACCTCCACTTCTAAAACACATGAAGCATAGAGAGCTGGTGCTACATCCCCACACAGTCCTTTGGAAAATAAGACAACATATGAGGAAAAAAAGTAACAGCAACCAAAGGACCCCCCAGACTCCTGAAAGGAAGCTATCTGAAGGCAGATATTCTGGCACTCTGTGTAGTTGTCCTTCTCCATTACAACAAAGTTAGTTAAAGGGAATTAACAATGAAAAAAAAATTACGAATCCTTCAACTGATAAGCACCGTCCAAATTTAAGAAACAAGTGAGATTTGTTAATAGTGCATTTTTCTGTATAATGCTGAGAAACTATAGGTTTTCACGTCATATCAAGCACATACAGTAAAAGTGTGATTTCTTTTGTTCACTGTGATTTAGCTGTTAAAGACAAATGTATCACAAAACAAAAAGGAAGCTGTAAAATATATCCTCAAGTTTCCATGTGTAACAAACCATTATTGATAGAGAATGATTTTAAACGTTAGTGCTTTTAGTCACACACGCACAAAAAGCATTACCTGCTGGTTCTGTGCTGCAGTCCCTGGGGCACTGGCTGAATTTTGTGTTGCTCCCTAGTAAAGAAGTACAAAATACTTTTACAAAGGTGTTCTGTTAGAAATATATAAACACACATCACCACGTTTCTCTACAACTCAAGAAGTACGTTAAGGTTTTTTTAAGCGACAGTCCAAGGAACATTTGTTGCTTATGAGGTATCTCCTGAAGGGAAACATAAAGCACATTAATTTTGTTGAACTTCAAAACCAGGCAATGAAAGACAAAAACATCAGCACTATCTGATCTCACTAATGGCCAAACCAGCAGATAGAGCAAATCACTATTTCCCAACATTATAAAATTTAATTTAATAGACAGGAAGGAAGTACTTTTGAAAATGAAGTCCTAGACAGGACATACCTAATAAAACAAGTGTTACCACTGAGGACTCCAGTTTAGCAAAGATAACTAAAGCTATCACTATTATAGCTGGTAGCAACTATATCTTTCAAAGAGATTTGTATATAATGATTGATTTTTTTAATAAATCCTGAAGAATCTGAATATTCTATTTAACAAAGGTTGCTTTCTATGAACACTCTTATTTCTTCTTGATGCCAATTTGTGCCTTAGCAGGAAGCATAGTTAAATAACACAATATTCAAACTCTATGCTTTGATAGTTTTTTATATACTTCACCACATAAATTACTAAATGTTGTTCGTTTAGGCCAGGCCACCCTTAGTGGGGATATATCCCAAGACAACTCCTTTTCGTCCACCTGTAAATGAATTATCTTTTCCCATTTATCATTCTTCAGTGCTTACAGAGCAAGTAAGGCATTAAAACACCAGAGGGAAAAGCTGGTTAAGCACTTGAAGCTGGCATTTAAGACAAGTGCACATAGATCTCCTTTTTGTCTTTATTTATTTTTTTAAAGAGGTTAGTTTCTGCTTTGGTTTACTGTACCTTTGCCCTAAAAATAAAAAAAAATGAGGAACAGCAAGGACTATGTTATCAGTCCCCTCTTCTTCCACTTGCAATGCTTACTAGATATCAATAGACCACAATTTAGGGAATTGAGAAGTACCAAAAGTCAATACTTAGTCCTAAAAAAAAATAAATTAAAATAGCTGTTGTGTTTGTTTGCTTAGTTGCGTTTTTCCTTTTTAAACAGAGAAGCAGCTTACCTGGATAACCTTTTTATTTGCTGCATTTGCTGATTGCTCCAGAGATTTGGCCTTCTTCTTTTCCTTCCTCTTCTCCTTGTCAGCAAAAGTGCCACGCATTTTAGAGATGATATCAGAGTCTGTTTTTGCATACTGAATACGCTTTTTAAAAGGGAAAAAAAAAAAACCACAGTACATTTTGCAGTTAATAATACTGAACACTTTGCACCTGTCCTGGTTTCAGCTGGGAAGGATTGCTGTGATTCCAGTAAAAGGAATGTCAATAATACCTATTGTTTTTAGCTGTTGCTGTGTGATGTTTACACTATTCAAGGACTTTTTTCAGCTTCCCAGAGAAGCATAGACAGAAGGATGGAATGGCCAGTGAAATACTCCACACCACAGATGTCAGTAGATGCTCAGTACATAAATAGGGGTTGGCCATGGCGGGGGTGCAATCCACAATCACTGCTCCAGACAGTGCCAATGCACCAGGTGGTGGGAGTGACTCATGTCATTATTATTATTTTTCCTTTTCTGTTATTGTTTCTATTAAACTGTCTTTATCTTAACCCATGAGTTTTTTCCCTCCCTTGCGTCCCACCCTTTGGGGGGTGGAGGGGAGTAAGCGAGCAGCTGAGTGGTTCCAGTTGCCAGCTGGGGTTAAACCACAACAGCACTGCTTTCATTAACTGTGTTCTACTAAACTGCATTTACACTTTTTTTGCAGGAACTTCTCATATTAAAAATATTGTTATAAACTGTAGGTATGCTTACAGAGTATCTAATCCTCATAATTAATTCTGAGCACAACTAGTGAACTCAAAAAAAACCCAAAACAAACCCAAACCTAGGATGGTAATTACTAATTTTAACTCATTGAAATCAGAACCCTATTCATCCAACAGCATCTTTTTAACATCTGTCAAGGAAACATATACCAAATGATGAAAGGACATTTGACCAAATTGGCACTAGCTTCTATTAAAAAAAATGAGAGGGTTTTTAAATGCCATTTTATGGGGAGTTCAAGTTTTACAATAATTTCTCAAATCTCTACAGAAAACTGAGTTCAGCAAAACTCAGACTTTTTAAATAGAAAGGTAAGTACCTGCCTTAATCCAAACTGGGTTGCCCAAGTTCTGCCAGCAGCGCAGTGGTGCTGGTTTCCTGCCAGAGGCTGCCCAGTGCACTAGGCAGGGGGGGTAAGCAGGTTCAGCTATGAGAATACAGGTGGGGAATGTTATATATGCACACAATCCTATTGCTCTTACTATAAGACACTACCTCAATACAAAATTACGCAGCCACTGGAGATGATTTTTTTTTTTTAATGTTTTTGTTTATGGCTTAGATAGGATATGCATGCTGCAGGCAATATTCAAAGAGGGAAGTTCACTGGAAAGCTTATGAAGCCTTAATCTTTTTATTTCCTATTGAGTTTTACTGAGCACACAACTGTAAGGGTAAACGACAGAACTGAGTTTGCACAACTCCTTCTTGAGGATTTCATTAGAGAATCTGAGAGTGTTAAGGCAAAAAGACTTGTGGCTCAGAAATGCAAGAACTGCCTGTGCTCTCCCTAACGCTCAAAGCCAGGAGCTGAAAGCCAGTATTAATGGACCCATCCATCACTGAAGTCAAGTGGGCCATTTGCATGTATCATTACGCCCCACAAATAGGCACAGAATTAAGAGATGCCTAATTATCCAAAGAGACAACAATGTGTCAATTGTTGTGCTATTCTGCACGTTATCAAGTACATTATTAAACCACATTAGATCAAACAGCAGGGCATCTGCTTCACTGAAGTTATACCAAAATTCTGTCAGTTGGTTTGGTGATCTGATGTGTGCAGAAGCAGAACTAGCCATCTATTTAAATAAATCTAGCTATTTATTAGCAATAGTAATTAAGGTTACTCTAGATAAATTAACTGAAAGCCCCTAGTTTCAATAACCTTACAGAATGAATTTAATCAGTTCAACAAAAGACACGATGAGTAAAATGGAACCATTTCAGATCTTAAAAAATTTTTAATCCAGCATAGACAAACGTAAAGCCATCCCTTAGGAAACCTAAATGCTAAATTCAGCCTCTGTGTGTGTTTTAGCTCCAGTCTCCCCGCCACCCCTTTAGTTTGCATAGATACAAATATTCATAAAGACATGATGGACTGAGTAACAGTACAATTACAAGTACATATGATAGTTAACTCACGAAGTGTAAGTACCAAAACACCGTATCGCACCATGGCATTTTTTTTGTCCTTTAAAAAGCTAACAAAATAACTTACCATTGGTTTCCCATAAAACGGAAAGCCTTGTAGTTGTCTCAAAGCATTGGTAGACGATCCAAGTTCTTTAAATATAACAAAAGCCTGTCCTCTCATCTTCATCGTCTTTAATGCCACAATGTCCACCACATGACCAAACTGTGAGAATAACGCATACAGGGACCTCTTCAGTTCTGTTGACAAGTACAACAAAATAGGTTATAACTGGTTACATGCAGATGTCCACTTCTACAGAGCGTGCTGCCCTTCAGGAGCAATGGCTGTTGCCAGCTCTAGCTCACACAGGGATGCGTTACATGAGTGTACGATGTACAAAAAGCCATCAAAGACTGATAGGAAAATCCGTACTGTAACACGCAACAGTAAAGAGGTATGACTTACAGCAAGAACACAGCAAAACAGTAACTACTTAAAGGCTAATTAAATTTGGAAATTTTGTTTGTTTAATCAATTCTCTCACGCACACGAATTATTTTTTCATATTCTGGATCTGAGTATCTTTTTGTATCATCACACTATATCTTACAGCTGTAATGGATTTATTTTCATTATTTAAAATCATCTGACTACAGGCCAAATTAAACCTTAATCTTATCCAATCAAGCTAAATAAATCCTCTGTATTGTGTAATCATTCTAACTCACAAATCTTACATTCGAAATTTTTCAGCCACATAATAGCACTGTTCTTATTTATTGCTGTTGAGACACAGTAACACCAACCTAGTGGCACTTTCTCAGCTGTGCTTGACCAACCACAGCACTATACATTTTTTTCAAAAAAGTTCTCATCAAAACATGTTCCTTGAAAATAACTTCAAAAACTGTATTTAAAAAAAAATTAAAAAGACACTTGTAAGCTTTACAGGGAATCTGAAAACCTACATTTAAAAATTACAACCACACAATTTCATAACGGAGACTTACTAGTTTATAGGACACTTTACATGGTACAAACAAAGCCTCAAGTTAAATTTATTCAGTAGAACCATCTTGACAAGTTAAGGAACCATTTCTCAAAGCTGTTTCCACTTTCAGATCTCTCCCTGAAGCACTCTGAAGAAACATTTAGGTAATGCTAGTCTGATCCAGCCACTCAGTCCACAAACAATAACAAATACATTACCTTGATCACTTTAAATTACAAGCTAAACATGAGCATTAAGTGGATGATTCCATACAGACATCAAATAAACAGCCAGATAAGGACAAGAGATTTTTTTTTTTTTTGGTAGCACACTGCAAAGAGCTAAAAGCCCTTAGGGTGAAGTAATTTCTCTCTAGAGAAGACTGCAGCTATGTGCAAGGCAGCGTCTCTAAGAGGATGAAGCAAAGCAGGCTTGCTCATGCCATGTTCACTGCTTCTGCGTCATGCTAAAACAAATGAGGAGCACACAGATGCTCCCACATTTCAGTGAGCAGGGGCTGCATCCCACCAAAATGTATGCCAGCACATCTCTTAGCAACCATCAGATATTCTGATTACTGCTGTCATCGGAGTTATCCACTGACCAGCAAACTTAACCTATGCAATTCTAGAATCATAAAACAATTGGGGCTGGAAGGGACCTCAAAGACCATCTAGTTCCAATTAGCTACAGAACTACAGTAGAGAAGCAATCAGAAACTTCCTTAGAAATCCCAGCCCTGGTTTGCGAAGAGTTGAACATTGTGCTATGTTTGTTGGCAGCAGCTGCTGCTTCCTTACAAGCTGCAGGTCGAGGGAGGCGATTCCGCTCTGGTGAGACCCCACTTGCAGTACTGCATGCAGCTCTGGAGCCCTCAGCACATGAAGGACATGGACCTGTTGGAACAGGTCCACAGGAAGCCATGAAGATAAGCAGAGACCTAGAGCATCTCTGCTGTGATGGCAAGCTGGGAAAGTTGGGGTTGTTCAGCCTGGAGAAGAGAAGGGTCCAGGGAGACCTTAGAGCCCCTTCCAGTACCTAAAGAGGGCCCAGAAGACAAATGGGGAGGGACTCTTGGTCAGGCAGTGTAAAGATAGCACAAGAGATAGTGGTTTTAGACTGAAAGCGGGTGGATTTAGATTAGATCTCAGGAAAAAATTCTTTCCTGTAAGGATGGTGAGACACTTGTCCAGGTTGCCCAGAGAAGCTGTGGATGCCCCATCCCTGGAGACATTCGAGGCCAGGTTGGATGAAGCTTTGAGCAACCTGGTCTAGGCCCCTTCCAACCTAACCCTTTCTATGATTTTATGACAAGCAGCAGGCTGCTGGGACTCTGCTGCAGAACCGTCATCCATGCGACACCTAGAAGCCCCAGCACCACCAAAACCACCACCCCGATGCCACAACACCCGCTGAGCCGCAGATACCGATACCTTCTTTCTTAATCTTGTCATTGATGTTGTTGATGTAGATGGTGTGGTTGGGCCTGATGTCCATCCTCAGCGGCGGCTGCAGACCTGCCTGCAGACAAAGCACAAGCAGGGAGCCCTTTAGCGAGACACGGGACGAACCGACGGAGCCGGCAACACCCCAGACCCCGCCGCGGGACGTGGAACGGGGGACCCCAGGCCTCCCCCTCACCGTGGGACCTGGGACAGGCCCTGAGGGCCTGCTCACCCTCCCACCCCGCTCCTACCCTCTCCGGGCGGGCGAGCCCGTAGGACGGCGGGACGGGCACTCCGGGGAGACAGCCCCACGGCTGCCCGCCATCCCGCTTCCTCCTCCTCACACCACCTGGGCCTTACACCGACACCCGGCCCAGCTCACCTCACCTCCTCCCTTCCCCCCCCCCCCCCCCCCCCCCCCCCCGCCGATATGGCGGCCGGCTCCTCCCGCCCTGCCGGAGACGCAGCGCAGGCAGCGGAGCCGCTCCCGCAGCAATCGATGGGCCGAGCGCCGATTGGTCGAGTGGCGCCTGCGCAGTGGCAGCGGCTGCCGCCATGTTAATTGGGTGCCTGAGGGCCCGGTGCTGCTGGCGGCCTGTGCTCCCACCCCGCGGGCAACGAGGGGAAAGGGTCATAAAGCCCTTCGACAAGCAGCTCGATTTAAATAAAGCGGGTTAGTAAACTGTGTCTGTTATTAAAGGCTGAGAGGGTTGGAGTTGTTCAGCCTGGAGAAGAGAAGGCTCTGGGGAGACCTTAGAGCCCCTTCCAGTCCCTAAAGGGGCTCCGGGAGAGATGGGGAGGGACTCTTGAGCAGGGAGGGGAGTGATAGGAGAAGGGGTAATGGTTTTAAACTGAAAGAGGGGAGATTCAGGTTAGATCTCAGGAAGAAATTCTCTCCTCAGAGGGTGGTGAGGCACTGGAACAGGTTGCCCAGAGAAGCTGTGGCTGCCCCATCCCTGGAGGGGTTCAAGGCCAGGCTGGATGGGGCTTGGAGCAACCTGGTCTGGTGGGAGGTGTCCCTGCCAAGGGATCTTTAAGGTGATCTTTAAGGTCCCTTCCAACCCAAGCCATTCTGTGATTTGTTTCTGGCCCTCACTGTAGAGGGAAAATGGTTTGCTGAGGCTGGAGGGGTGCCGTGCCTGCTCCACCACCCGGTGAAGCCTGCAGAAACACCTTGGGGAGCTCAATCTGCCTTAGGGTCAGTGCTGGGATGAGAGAGGGTGATAGTTGGGGCTCCACAGAAGTCTGCAAAGGTTGAAACTGACCAACATGGGGATTTCCTGCCCCAGGTTTAAGCTGCTCTGTGCTAATACAGTAATAAAGTGGGCTGTGATTTTTTCGTGTCTTCACGGTTAACATCGGATACAGCAACTTGTGGGAAATGAAGAGAAGCAGTAATTTTAAAACGGCTGTGTGCATTTGTTAGCTAACATTTGTTTTTGGTTTCAATATTGAAAAGGCAAAGTATCTGAGCATGTTATTTCTTGAAGGTACTTTGAAAATCCCTGTGGTAGTGGTAGCTCAGGATAAATAAACAGAGCAGAGATTGAGCTTGCAGCCTTTGAATTTTTGGAATAATTTTGCAGGCTGCATACCTTCATTTCTATGAATAATTAAGCAGGCTTTTTCAGAAACAATTTTAAGTTGCAAAGGTTAAACCTGGTTACATATCAAAAGTTCTTGAGGGGGAAATATAATCGATAATGTAGTTCTTGCTTAAACTCTAAATTCTGTTTGGACAGGCCATCTCTTTGTAAAGAGGCAGGAATGTTGAGTAGAGAGTTCTTGGTTCAGTTACACTTCAGGAGAAAAAAACCTCAACATTATCACGTTTTCTTTTTCCTCAAGCAAACTCTAGAATCTGGAAGTATTTAGGAAGCTTATAAAGAACAATATGGATTAAAGTGATTTGAATGTAAAAGCAAAAAGAAAAAGCTGTCGATTGAGGTGTTACTGACTGGTGGAAGGGAACAGCGTGTTCTTCAGTAGTTGATAGCATTGCGTGGTATGGGGAATGGCGTGCTGCTATGATGCCATATGCAGTGCATACATTCCACAAATTCAAGACATGATTGGCACCAGTTCCAATCAAGTTTTAGGGGCCTATTTTTCTTTTTGGTTATTGTCTTAGAAGTACATGTTAAGATAAAGCATAATTTTGAAATCCAAACATGAAAAATACATTAAAACGCTATTTTTCAGAAAGCCTGACTGTGCTATCTTACATGTAACTTCATAACTTAGTAACAATGTTCAAAACTACTTATTTGTTATTGAATCAACATAGCTAAAGGAGTTTGTCTCATAGAATAAAAAATATTGACGTATTACAAATTATTTTTAAAATAAAGTCCTTCAACAGTTTATAGAGAAGACACTGTAAGGAAAACAAACGCACAAAAAACCTCAACCTGACACAAAGAAAGGAAGAATTCATGGCTTCTGTAATTCTTCCAGCACAGTATGCCACACTCGTACTTGCTTAGAGTCACTTTAAGCACAGTTGATTTATTTTTGCAGAATTTGAATGCAATAAAGCAGAAAAGCTGTGTCTTTCCTGCTCCTCAGGTGGGATTTCACAGTCTGCCTGCCAGTTCAATAGAAGTGACATTCATTTCTGAGGTTGGCTTCCCCCTCTCCTCCCCAAGGTTTATTTGAATTACTTTTGTTTTCTGAATCCCCGAACAGAGGGATACAGATATTCACTAAAATGGTCATTTGTTTAAAAGTCTCTGAAAGCTTCAAGTACTGTAAAAATTATTTCAAGGTTCTTAGCAAGAATGCTCATGGTAACTTAGTAGGCAAGAATTCATCACCAACATAGTGGGCTAGAAACATACTTCCAGCTTAAACAGGTAGCTGCTTTGTCAGAGACTGCCCAAACAGCCTTGGAGACACAAGGCAGAGGGTTTCTTGAAAGTATCTGTGTAGCCAGTGCTCTTCCCCCTTCCCCGCCTTTGCTCAAGGTCAGGGAAGCCTACCTTTTCATTATTATTGCTGTTGTTATGAAACCACTAATAAAAATTGCTTTGGGTGGTTTTTTTTACTTCCTTTTCTAAATTCAGTGCAATTCCCTGAACTTAAAGCAGGACAATAACCAAAAGCTGCACGTAGTGGAAGCTTTGATTGAGGTCCATGTACAAATAATGATGCTTCACACTTTTCACGGCTGTTATTTCACAGTCTTCGTACAGGAAGGTGAGTGAAGTTACTCTAATTTATCAGTATAGAAATATTTTCATCTCGCCAGTGGAAGGGAGGGAATAAAAATCCCATGCTAGAAAGGAACACGGGTGTGAATGCTTTGTGATAACGGCTGGGTTGGTCTTCCGTACTTTGGTTCTGCCCTTTAATTGATGTGTTCTGCTGCGCCGAGGAGCGTGTCAGCACATCACTGAACATTGGAACATGGACAAAGACAATGAACAAAATGACAGGAAATAAGGAAATTCCCTAGCAAATACAAACGCATGGCAGTGGTGCTGTGAGCACTCGCAAAGTCAATATACACAAACCCTCGCGTCTAAGACAGAAAAGGTTCTTTGAAGGGTGAGCAACTTCGGGATCTATATTCAATTGGAAGGTGCAAAAGAGAAGGAGCTGCGTGCTGTAAATCAGTGGTTGCCGGGCAGTTGTACTGACTGCCATCCACCGGAGTGAATTGCCAGAAGGAGCCAAGGAGGCTGCAGTGATTTACAGATCATTGTTCGCAGGCTCAGGGTACATGATCTCTGCAAACTAACAAAGCAAAGTGAATGGACGTGACGGCAGGAGAAATTTAGTATTGACAAATGCCTGGCAAAGCGCTTGGAAAAGCATCATTTGAACCACCTGAATTAACTGTAACCACTCAGCAGGAGGACCCCGCTGACCCCCTTTGGGGGACGATAAAACACCCACTGGTAGGGAGAGCGGCAAACAAAAACACCATGTGGAAGGGAAAAAATGCACTGTAGTTCCTTTAATAAGGCTGTTTCATAACCTCCGAGGAGATGCTTGAATGTAGTACTGCTTGATCAAAACCAAAACACCTCCACACATTCCTCTGACATCTGTTATTCGCCGTTTATACTTTTAATTATTAAATACACTACCTGTCAGACCTTTCAGGTAGATGATGTGATTCAGTCAAGGGGGCTTCACTAACCAAGAAGGAGTACACCATCAAAACTAATTATTTATTACTATTACTTCAGAGGAAAGTCATTCTATTGTGATTTATGTAACAGTGTTCTTGTTTTGTTGACCAAGTCACCTTTCTCCCTTACCAAGTCCCCAGGAAAAAAGAGTACAGCACTTTATTTCTATATATGTGCTTCTAGTTTATTGCAACAGAAAACAGGTTATAAAAAATATAATTAAGTATTTACCTTGTTAAGTGAAACAGAATTAAATTTTAGGTCATTGACATTCATAGTTAATTAGTTGTATCAGGTGAAAACTGCAAAACGAGTATATTTCATCTTGCTTTCTCAAGTATGCTAGGAAAAAAAATTAAAAATCACTACAACTGGGAGGGGGGACTCAACACATCACACAACAAACTTGTTCAACCAAAGCCATCTGAGTTCACTGGTGAATTACTCACTTTCCCATCTCAGCTGGGTTCCTTCAATTTTAGGGCTCACCAGATGAGAGTGGCTATTACTTCTCTATGAACACCTTAAAGTTTCAGTTAACATCAGAGCCTTCGGGGGCCGGTGACAATGACCTCCTTGATCCCCCAGTACTGGTACTGTGGTCAATATGCAAATATGACTACAGGTCAATTATCTGACCCCCATAAATAGTGAACAGCCCAAGAGCCCTTGGAGCTCTCCTGCACAGCAGCGGCTGCACGCCAGGATCTCCCCTTGAGCAGGGACGCCCGCTCGAGGTCACTTCTCGAGATTGAGAGGCTCCTGGCACAACAGACCCTTGGTAAATGAAAAAAAGCATGCTAAACCTTGAAATCTTAGCTAAGTGATATAAAGGATTGATGATGCATCTGACATCCTTTAGGTGTAAACCATTGACCAAGTCTGGGACTAGGACTGGATCCAGCTGCACCTGGCTACTCTCTGAGGAGTTCAGAAGGCAAGGGGTCCTTTCTGAACCTCATGACTCAATGGGAGGGTCTCCCTGACACCTCCCTGTCCTCTGTGCAGTAAATAACCAAGTGTGCCTTGCCATCTCTGGTGTCTTGTTAAAACACTGTCACATTTACCGTCAAATTTTGCATCACTAAATGTATTGCTGCTTTTCTCTTTGAGTGAAGTCATCGCTCCCTCCGCAACAGCAGATGGGCCGTTCCTTCATGGGAGAGCCTCTTCCCTCTCAGACCAGATGCTGTCCCTGGCACACATTGTCTCTCACATTGCATTGCTACTTCGTCTCCTGGGGCAAAGGACATCTGAACTTGCACGTATGCTGCACGCTGCCCTCAGCAGAGAACTCCTTGTATTTGCTGTATTTATCGTTATGATGATTCCCAATTAGTGTTGGGTGTGCTAATATACTGAAAAAAATGGGTATCACTTTTAAATCTCATACAAATGGTTCCAAATTAGTTCAGGGTGCTGGGGTTGTCCTTTTGTTAGTGTTAATTGGTGGCAGTGCCTTCTGCCCACACTGGAACTCTTTGCTGGGAAGAACAGCACTGCACTGGTTCGATTTATTATTGTGCAGGAATACCTGCTCTCCTTCCCTTTTTCTTTCAGTCTGGATTCATTTTTTAGTTTTACTGGAATCACCATACTAATACAGTGTAAGGGATGTGACTTGCCTTGAGCATTTGAGATTCAATACTTTTGAATCCTGACATACGCAGTACATTGGAGTATAATGAAATCAAGACTTAGTGCTTAGTTGTATAAAATTGCCTGGTTGTTTCCATCACTTTTTCTTTTTTATATCTCACAAACCGCCAGTCCCCCGTTGTGAATATCTTCACCCACATCGTTACAAACCAGTTGTAGCTGCAGCTCTTGCAACGTTTCTCTGATCCATGAGTTCTCAGCACACCGGGAGCATCCTAGTTGCAAAGTTGGGGAAAACAAGAGGACCCACCATGCTCATGGGGGTCACTGGGTACCAGAGGGGTGGGCTCTCACAGGCCATGAAGCCCCAGCTGGAGCAGAGCTGGGAAACTAGGAACTGGCTGCAGAGCATGACCTGCTAGAGGAACAAGCTTTGGTCATCTGTGAAGCCAACGGTGTTTGGTAAAACAGCTGGAGAAGTTATTGCTGTCTGTTTGCAGGAAAATAAAGACAGAGGGGCAGCCAGACACCTGGGAGGGATGAGCTAGGGGCCCTGATGGACTGCTGAAGGTGGATTTGGGTGGTGGGAATGTTACCTGTATCTCTGAGCTTGAAGCAGCTGGGAAGTAGGAGGCTAGAGGTGACGTCTGCAACAGTCACAGAATCACAGAATCATAGAGTAGTTTGGGTTGGAAGGGACCTTTAAAAGTCATCTAGTCTAATCCCCCTGCAACGAGCAGGGACATCTTCAGCTCTTATCAGGTTGCTCAGTTCCCTGTCCAGCCTGGAAGAAATGTGGCAAAGAGGTGAGTAGGAAGCTTCGCCTACTTTAGACAGCATTGCCGGGCTGGAAGCCAGGAGACTGAGTGGGCACGGTGGTCTCAAATGGCTGGTGGCACCACTGTGGAGCTGAGGAACACAGATGAGATGGGGAGGGAATGCAGTATGTCCTGGACAGAAGGGCAAGCCTGCCCCTTGAAAACACAGATTGACAGGGAAACAAGTTTGCCCGGAAAGAGGACCTCAAGAGCAGAGGGTTGGTTACACCAATGCTACCTGAGGAGGGAGGTCTGCCCAAGCTGAGGGTTTCCACAGGGCCTACTGGCAGCTCGCCGTCGGCTCTGAGTGTGGGGTTCCACCAGCGATAAGATCCTGTAAAGAAGCACTCAGATTTTCATACACTTCTTTCTCAAGCCAGCTCAGCCTTGAAATTGCTGAGACCTGTGCCAGCATCAAGCTATGAAGCCGTAAATAAGCTTGTTTATTACTAGCCTTATGGTAAATAATCACTGCAGTTTGGGCAAACAGCAGTACTGAGCCTCTCTAACAAGTTCTGCCTGGGCTTGTGTTGAAGCTCTGCCAGTTCTCCGTATGGATACTAATAAAGCTCGTGAGTTATTTGGATTGTCTCATTCCTTCAACCATTTATTGACCTAAATAATTTTGTTCTCAGTCACAGCAGACACTGAGGAGCTGATGGTAAATCATACCATCTTGTACCATACATACTCTGGTACTTGAGTAGGCTGTAAATTTACCATATCTGGTAGACTTGAGCTGGCTATAAATTCTTTCTCTGCTCCTGAAGCTTGGCTGGCTGTGGAAAAGCCGGCGTGTGTTGTGCTGCCTCGTGTTTGCAGCCGTGCAGGGAGTCAGAGTGCCTATTTCTCATTCAGCCTCAGCGCGGTAGAGCCCCTTCTAAATGTTGGGGTTCTCCTCTGCCATCCTTTAAAAAAAAAACCCCACCACCCTACATCAACAAATAAGGTAGGTCAAGAGCAACACCAAATGCGGCTTCAGTCTCTTCTCCGTCAGAATTCCACCCCGGAACAGCTCTGTGCGCGTCGGCTTCCTCAAAGACTCTGTTCCCACTGTGATTTACACCGTCTTGCCTTCAGTAATGTAAAAATAAATCTCGGCTCTGCGAGATGAGATCGTACCTCCGAAGGAATAAATTTCACCCCTCCAAAGAGTGAAGTGAGAACAGGTGCTTGGGTATATGAGCATATCAATCCATTGGCTTAAAATTAAGTGCGCAGGTGGATTAAGACAATTCTTTCCACCAGGCTTCTGGTTACAAAGTAAGGCTACATGACATTAAGCAGTCAACGTCCTAAATCAAATACAAATTTCCTGGTTTCAGCCTGAAAAGTGATTATTTCACACACAGCTTGTTATAATTTTTCAGGAGGAAACTTAGTGACAAAAGCTCTTGTTTAAGAATATTTTTCTAAATTAGATTAATTTTTTGTAAAAGGTTTCTGTTCTTAATAAAATGGATGAAACATTTGGACATGTACAACCACTAAAAAGCTTTATATAAAAAAAACGTAGTTTGTTCTTTTCTTGCAAGAGGGAGGAACTATGAAGTCTCCCCATATTCTTCCTTTTGCCTCCTTATTTCCATGTGAAGTGATAGTTTGTCCTGGGGGGTCCTATCCAACCAGTACAACTTCATTACTTTGAGGTCAGCCGTTTTTCAGATCAATGTGAAAATGTGGTTGCTATCCAAAGGTAAGTCTCTGCCAAAGCAGTGATTTCCAGCACAGGGAGACATTTCTGCTCTAACAGTAATTTTGCCAGCTCGTGTAGCAATAACATTGAGGTGATAAAAGCACAGAAGGATGACTTTTGCAAAAACACTGGCGATCTCAGGTACATGGATGGCAGCATTTCACTGTTCTTCCCCCTTCTGCTTCATTCATTCATAAAACCATAGAATTGTTTAGGTTGGAAAAGACCTTAAAGATCATCAAGTCCAACTGTTAACCCAGCACTGCCAAGTCCACCACTAAACCATGTCCCTCAGCACCACATCTACATGTCTTTTATATACCTCCAGGAGTGGTGACTCAAACCACTTCCCTGGGCATCCTTTTCCAATGCTTGACAACCCTTTTGGTGAAGAAGCTTTTCCTAATATCCAAACTAAACCTCCCCTGGTGCAACTTGAGACCATTTCATCTTGTCCTTTTCTCCTGTTACTTGGGAGAAGAGACCAACCCCCCTTCATTCCACCCTCCTTTCAGGGAGTTGTAGAGAGCGATAAGGTCTCCCCTCAGCCACCTTTTCTCCAGACTGAAGAACCCCAGCTCCCTCAGCCGCTCCTCACAAGACTTGTCCTCCAGACCCCTCACCAGCTTCGTTGCCCTTTGGACATGCTCTGGCACTTCAATGTCTTCCTTGTAGTGAGGGGGCCAAAACTGAACACAGCATTTGAGGTGGGGCCTCACCAGTGCCAACTTCAGGGGGACAGTCACTTCCCTCATCCTGCTGTCCACACTCTGTCTAATACAGGCCAGAATGCTATTGGCCTTCTTGGCCACCTGGGCAAACTGCTGGCCCATGTTCAGCTGGCTGTTGACCAACACCCCCAGGTCGGGCAGCTTTCCAGCCACTCTGCCCCAAACCTGTAGCATTGTGTGAGGTTGTTGAACCTCACACATGTGCATGGAGCCATGGAGAATGGACCTGCAGCCATAAAGCAGTGAGAAAAGTGTTCTCCCCACCTCTCCTCCACCTGCAGGGCAGGACCCACAGGGCAGAGCCAACTCACACGAGTTTTCCAGTGAAGATGCACCACTTGGGTAGCGCTGCCTTCTTCCAAATCTGCAATAAGTGTTAGAAATATACTACTACCTTTTCTACATTATATAAAATGTCTCAGCTAAACAATTGTGGTGTAGGTGTAGTCCCTTTCTGTTTGCTGACTGCGAAATATTTTGGGGGGTTTGATTTTATTAGGCCTAGTTTCTAACTAGCGCATTGGTGCCTGCAAATATTTAGCCTGTCCTAAGACTGCATCAGGAGTAAAGCAGTGTTAGCCATTCACAAGTAACGACAAATCCAGATTTGGTGGTTGAAAATGCATTTTCTGTGAAAAAGAAATTTCTATAGCCTGTCCTGTGTGATATTATAATATCAAATGAATGCACAAATCTACTTCTGGTCCCATTCTACACCGGATTTCGGTGGTTCCAGTAGGACTCCCTCTGCCTCAGTCTCCACCCGAACACCAGCTCTGCGAGGGACAGCCTGAAGCTTCTCAGCTCTGGCAAATCGGACTCTAATCCTCTGAAAATGGGGCCTGTGAGTGGGAACCGATGTCCAAAACACATCTGAGGGGAGAGTCAGCTAATTGATTCCATTTGGACCCCAGCACGCTGCATCCCTGCCCGCTCTCTATGGCTAAGCAGCAAAGAGGGCTTGGGACTGTCGTTGCACCGTTGCACTTCAGCAGACTTTGAACTCTCAATTTCAGGTGATACTCGAAGGGAGAAATCCGTACCCTGGGGAGCGAGTAGCCTGTCCTTCAGCCTAAATGGGTCTGTCGGTGAGGAGAGGATGAATATTGTTTCTCAGTGCTCGGCTCTCACGTCTCTGCACCCAGCATGGCTTTCCCTGGTCCATCACGGCTGTAACGGTGTCACCTCTCACCCCTGTGTACTGAGACCACACGTGTGTGTAAGTGACCACAGTCATGAACTGTGTCACAGCTCATATAACACAGATTGTCTTTTTCTTCTTCAGCGAATCCTCGGAAAAGTTTGGAGCTTTTTGTGGGACATCTGCTTTTACACGAGGAACATCCTGTGCTGACTTTGTTCAGCAGCCACAGCCTTCGAGCGAGTCAGCCAGGGATGCTGTCACCCTAAGAAATACTGCTCAGCAGCCAGATTATACGCCATGAACCGTTTCTTCAGGGAATCCATCTTAAACTCATTTTAGGCTAACACAGTCAGAGCCGTATATTACAGAAGGGGGCAGCTAACCCTTTAGATCTGCTAAGTGTGATTGAAACACATTACTCACTTTCTCTCCACCTGGACGGTTTTAGCCAAGAAAACAATTGTTGGGGGGAAAAAAACTTGCTATGCAGAACGGTCATAGAGCAATGTTAATGATCCAAAAGGTTTCTTTGCCCTGACTTCAAATCAGAGCCAGCTGCCAGAGAGAGAAGCACAGGAACGATCTGTTCCAGGATATCCTCAGACCTTCTTCAAGTCAAACAAATTTTACCATAGGATATTAAAGTATTAACAAAATTGGCAGCATCAGTACAAACCTGCGCATTAATTCTTTGTTAATAAAGTGTTTTTTTCTTGGTGCTAAGGCCATGCAATATGTCTTCTCTGCATCCACATGCTGTGAAGCTGACAGCATCTTGGCACGAGCGAGCCCTTGGGGAAGGCGGGCATCATGCGTAAGGGTCTGCTCATTTATTAAATGAGCACCCCAACGTCAACTAAAGCCTCACCAGGGCTGGGAGGGAGGTTGTAAGGAGCGACGGTCAAATGAGATGTTCGTCAGAGGGCTGTAGATACTCTGTCTGATGTAACCAACATAATGGAAATGAGAGAGAGAAGCCTCCTTGTATCAAAATACTGGTGGAAGTTCTCCCTAACCAAGAACTCTCTCTTCCCGTATAGTTGAAAACCTATCCTAATCCTGATTCAGCAGAAGTGGTTTTGGTTATTTTCTTGGTTTGTTTTTTTGTTTTTTTTTAACCAGTCCAGGCTTCCTCTAGGCTGCAGAAGATGCTTGCTAGCAGGTACCATTTCAAATGACAAGTGCAGCTGAGAAAAGCTTCTGGTGGACAGCAGAGATGCCAGCACAGCAAGAGGCAGAAGTGTGGCGTGGGTCACATCGCAGTGGTGTGGGAGGATCTTGCCCCTTCCCTTCCCCTTCCCTTTTCCCTTCCCTTTTCCCCCCTTTTCTTTCCCCTTTTCCCCTTTTTTCACCCTTTTCCCCTCCCCTTCTTTTTTTCCACCCCCCCTCCTCCCTCTTTTTCCCCCTTTCCCCCTCTTTTTTCATTCTTTCCCCCTGTTTTTTCATCCTTTCCCCCTCCTTTTTCCCTTCCCTTCTCCTTTCCAATTTTGGTTCAGCTCAAAGCCTTCAAAACAGCAGCTAACTACGGGGAGGAGAGGAAAAGAAGATTAAATATTTTTTCATCTGAGAACACTGTGAGCGTTGCTCTTTCTGTATTGCCTTTCTCAGCCCTTGCCTGCTCCACAGTCAAGGAGAACTTGCTCTCAGAGGGAGCAACCCTCTCTCCTTGTGCACTCACAACAGTTCACAACCCAAAAAGCATCTTCTTTTCCTGCTTTTCCGTTGCTAGTTATTTCTGCCTTAGTTTAGTGCTAAGAAGGCTCAAGACTAATATCACCTGAACAGGAGAAAGCCTCCCATTCTCACGACGTGGCTCTTTGTCTTTTCGATTTGGTATTAATGAAACAATCTCTCTGCTTAAAAATGGAAAGGCTAATTATTTCCCTTTTTAATATAAAAATCTGTTATAGGCCTGGTATTAGATTTGTCACATTACCACACATTGATCCTGTAAACTGGAAGAAAAACCCTACCCTAACCATCAAACTGCCCAGCTGATAAAGCCAAACCCCCTGATAATATCAGGCTTGTTCTACACAAAATGAACAGAAATGGAATTGTTATATTGTGGGGTGAAATAATACGGTATGATTCCAAAAATAAAGGCCGAGAAAGAAAAATAGAAGTGATTTTGAGATAAAAATCACGTTAATAATGCTTTCCCCGTGCAGAACAAAAAAAAAGAAGAAAAGAAAAAAATGGTGTGTTTGAGTGTGATATTGCAGGAGCAGATACCACTGATCCACTCATTCATTTGGGCAGGGCTCTCCGGAAAGGTCTGCGGGCAGGATGAATACGGATTGTTAGCATTCATGAAAGGGCTTCATCGCTTGGTTGCTGGGAAACAGCAAGGGAAGGGTAGGGATGCCAGCCTGGTGATAGGGATAGCGGCAGCTGCATTAATCCCCTGCTTTGCAGACAGGAGATCTCTATCGTTGCCAAACGCGAACGCCTGCACAGGCTGGCGGAAATTTCAGAAGGTCGTTTCGCTAATGGTTTTGTAGAGATGTGGAACATGAGAAAAAGCCTCAGCCAGCAGCAGCGTCTCGTTAGAGCTCTGAAAAACCTCCCCTAGCCCATAAAATAGAGTTTTATGGGATATTATACTCGTGTGTAAAATATCCGTGCTGTTTGCTTTTTAGGTAAGGAGAATATAACTAAGGTGACCTGCCTCAGTGAGGATCAGGGACCATCAAGTGTTATCGTTAGTTAATAAGCAGAGGGATGCTCAGATTTTTACTGAAAAAGGCAAAGGAAGAATTTGGTAAATTGAGACTGGGCTTTTCTAGGTAGGCTTACCTGTGAGCAGAGTTAAGACCAGACCTTTGGTAAGCCCCCAGGGCGTGGATGCAGCGGTCAGGATTTGACTTAAATTTAAAGGTTTTTATTTTGTTTCTTTTGTGCAATATCTTCTTGTGTTCTGTCAGTAGGGAAGACATAAGGTACATTCAAAAAATGGTGAAGTTTCTTAAAGGTTTATCCCGTACAGGGCACTTTATGTTGTCCTGCTGCCTTCCAAGGGATTAGCATCAGTTCCTAGTAAGGGTAATCAAATCTTGTAAAGTTTTATGATTCTGCTGCTTTGTTTTTTACCACTCCTTCAGAATGGTATGTTCAAATGTGTGTAATGGGAGTATAGTGAACTATAGGAAAGACTTCAGAGAAGTCGAGAATATTTTTTTTATTTTTTTGTTAAAGCACCAGCTATTTTTCACTCTGACTGATCACTTGTCATTATCCTGGAATTTCCAAGGCAAGGAAAAGCCCCACGAAGTAGAGGGGAAAAATCTCAGTGCCCTTGAGCTCTGCTGGACTCTGACACAGGAGACTTCTTACAAGTCAGGGGGCTGATTGTAATGAAGGTCCAAGACTGCTTTTAGTCCTTCTGTTCTTTAATCTTCAAGAAAAGCAATCTTTGTGTGTATGGCTCTTCTGAAATGACTCCGAATGTGTTTATGAATGCTCAGTGGAAAGTACAGCTCAGCTGAAACAACATTGGGGAATAAGGACGTGGGTGTTAGCAGCAACGGTGTGTCTCCTTGCCATTAAAACAGTGTCCACCACCCTCACTCATCTTCCGACGGACAGACTGACATTTATGTGTCTTCAATTGCAATCGCCCGGAAAGCAGCAAACTGCATCTCATTCTTGATTATTCAAATAGCACTTCCTGAGAAACGTTGAAATTCGTAATAATACTCAAAACTTCCCCTGACGGGAAGTGATGCGTGTGGAGGGGCTGTCTTGTACCATCCCTTCAGAAATTAGATACCATGATATGACATTTCCTTTTAGCAATCTTGGGAAGCTCTTCCAGCGTTGATAGCAATCATCTCCAAAGGAAAAAAGTGCACTAACCTCTGGTGAATATATCTTGAGAGAGAAGCGAAAACAATCTTGTGAAAGGTATTACCTGGCTTCTGGAGGAAGGAGCCATGGTGAACGTGCTTTCACCGTTCCAGCTGAAGGGATGTGAAAATGGGGAGATTAAAGAGGCAGAGCTCGTTCATCGGAGGGGAGCTTCTGGGAGGGGACAAAGTAGAACAAGAGAGAGCCCTGAAGCACTGTGTTTTCTGTTGTGCTAGAGGCCTCCTCTAAAGGGATTCAGGGAGAAAGTGAGAAGTGAACTGGTTCCCTGGAAGACCCCATGAACCAGATGTAGATGGCTGTTTCTCTGTAATGGCAATGCTTTCTTGCCGCACCTGCCTACCTCCCTGCCTTTAGGAAGATGCCTTCACTCAGTGAGATGAACGCCAACCTTGTGGTGGGTGGACACCCGGAAGATGTCTGTGGTGGAGCAACCAAGCAAGCTACCCTTAGTCAAAGGGATTTCTTTCAGGACTCTGTTATTTGACAGATCATTTAGGGCTACGTTACAAACATAATGGCAGAAAATGGTGATCCTGTTTAGCCTGCAGGAACATTCACTGTCCAGGGCTGCTCCTTCTTTGCTGTCCACATGCAGGAACATGCTGATTACCTCTCCTTTTCCATACGGGATTAGCAACGTGTCTTCTGACCCTGAGCTGTTATAAGGTGTTTCATTTCAGCCTTTGAATGGTAAATATGCCTTAAAATTACACTGACTTAATTTTCAGGACTATATTGATTTACTAGACTCAATTTCAGGTACGAGCAGGTTGGATTTCATTTAAAGGAAGGGCACATATCTCTGTGGCATGCCAGATTGGGCAGGTATATGAGATAAAATGCATACACGATGTTATATTGTTAGTCTTTTGCTTCTTTTTAAGTGGTGGGAGGATTAGATGGTGGAGGTGGGGGGATGCAGGGGGCTGTTCCTTGGGTTTTCTAACACAATGTACCCTGAGATCTGACTGTGCCCTTTCCATCAAGTTGTGTGACCCAAGTGTTGGGCTGTGAGTGTGCACTTCATAAAACCTGTGTTCATAAAACCCCTGTTCTCACATGCTCATTGTCTTCTTGTGTGACCGTGTGCCTCTCCTTTCCTATCCTTTCCCCACCCTCTTTTCCCTGTCTTCCCTATTCAGCTGCAAATTCCTGGCATGGAAGGAGCCACGTTGCGGCATAGCTGCTACCATGGGCTTTCTGGCTTGACTGAGTGGATACTCCAGACATTTTATATAGCAATATACACTTTTATTGCCAATAATAATATTGCCATATTTATCCCAAGGCAAGGAGGAGAAACATAAATTCTCTCTGGCAATGCTTATCATCTGAAAGTACATGTACAACAATATCCCAAGTAAATTTTCTAAATATGCCATCATCATCATTATAGCAGCAATGATGCTTCTCACAGCCAACACCAATGCTATCAGTTTTGTTAATGCAGTCAAGTATGGGTGAAATACTGTATTACTGTTTTATGCATTTATATGCACACATTTTTGCCAGTAAGAAAGTGATATTAATTGAAATAATTGAAACGCTGGTTATACCTCATATCAAATATGGGAAACTGTATTACTTGAAATACTTAGCAAAAATGCTTTCGTATCTTAGTGTTTTTTCTATTTTGAACTCCAGCAAAGAGTGGTGACTTTTTACTGCAATCATAATATGGCAGATCAGAAATGGGTTTTGTACTTTTTTGCTGGATCAGTAATTCAGCAAGTGAAAGGCAGCTGGCCCTTCTCCAACGAAACCATTTCAACTGTGGTTTTAAAACAGATGATTCTCCCTGTGGCTCCTGCAGGAGGGTGCACAAGATCTCGGTGTGCTGCCTTTTACCAGCAGCATTAGATCTGCTAGTGAGACGTGGCTAAGCAGAAAAGTAGACACTTGAAATTAAAAGCAGTTTCAGCTCTTCTTTTCCAGGGTGGTATGATTTATCTCCATGCCAGGGCTTTTTTGATTTTTAAAGAGAAGCAGTGGCCACTAGAGGGAGAATAGGTGATGCGTTTGAGTTGTACGCGCATACTTCGTTTTGAAGACATATTCTATATGCAGCTACTGACACAAAAAACCTGTTTTTCTTGTTCTGGTTGGTGTGTGATCCTAATCTAGTTTTATCTCATTGCAGAAACACAATGAAATAAGAATGACAAACTGTAGTTTTATTAAAATACTTTGCTTGGCTTGATTTGAGTGTAAGTTGCAGGGATCATTGCCCAATGCCCTTTGTGGCTATCACTAACAGAGGAATAATGTTTTAAGTTGAAAGATTACTTAAAAATAAATGAGCAATTTCTTACTAGTTATTCTAGAAGGAACTATAACCAGGTAATGTTGACAATTTGGAAAAAAATCTTTCTGGTGGTGTTTATTTTCTTGCTAAATTCTCCCCAAAATGCTTTTTAAATATACACTACTCCACAGATTTGTTCTTTTCTGAGTGGGCTCTTCAATTACCTTATCTGAATATCTCTTCTGCTCATAGACTGCATGCATATTCTGCATCAGTGAATGAAGAGAGGCATCTAAAGCCACCTGCTCAGGACCATCTTTGGGAGTGTGTTTCACGGGCTTGGTACCCCAGCACACCTTACAGGGATGCCCTTTTGTGGGGGCTGCTCTGCAGCTGGAACACCACCGATGGTGATTTTGGAGGACTCACCAGCTTCTACCCATGCTTTCAAAAGAGGCCAAGAAGTCCTGCAGTTCTTACTCCTTACTCAGGCAAAACCAGCCTTTGAAGCCAACGATGAAGCTTGTTTTATCTTGTGGACAACAAAAGAGGAACCGGTTCAGTAGATCTCCAGGGGGTGGGCAGGAGCTGCAGGGATGGATGTAAGCAGTGGGCTTCTCTCATGATGTTCCCCCAGCAAGCTGAATCCTCCTTTGTCCACCCCGTGCAGAAGCACAGCTGGTATCCATCAGTCGGTGTTTCTCCTTGCCCCGTGCTTCCTGTGGGCTCCTTTCTTCAGCAGGAGCCCGCCTGCCCTCCCCAGCCCCAGGCAGCAGTCTCTCATCCCACCCTCGCTTCTGTTTGCTGTTTCTTTCCTTGCCCTCTCTTTTTGCCCCTTGAAATTCTCAGCAGGGCTGGCGCGCTGGCACGCCGGGTGGTAGGCTTGCCTTGCTAACCGGATTAGAAAGAAGGTTATGTTTATTTTCATGAGCAAGGATCAGTAAAATGGTTTTCCAGACTGCCTAAATATTTCATTCCAGTCAAGAGGAATCTGTAGATCCTTTGAAGACGTGTGTGCCGCCTTTCAAGTACCTCCTGAAATAGTTTTCTTATGGATATTGCCATATTCAGCAGCTCAGACCTACACTGTTTCTTTCCTTGGGGATTACAGATAAAGCTTTATCTTATTAAGAAGGCTGACCCGTACTCCAGTCTATTTTTCTACTGATCCCAATCTTAACGTTAAATACAACAAGATTTCATGTAAAAGCAGCGTATTAGGACATAAATGTGCTCGATACCAACAGAGTAATCTCTTTATTTCTCTCCAAATTTGGCTTATCCAAATCCTCCAAGTGTTTTCTCAGGGAACATTATTCCAAGAATATATTTGTCTGCTTTTCCCTGTAGATATTGATCAAATTGCACTGAAGTCAGTACAAGATTTCTCAAAGATTTTCAGTGTTTTACTTTCAGCTTTGCATCAATTTATATTTTCCCAGGTTGTTCTATTTTATTCAGAGCTTGGCTATAACATTAACATTAATTTCTGTTGGAAATCCAGGAACTGCTAAAGATCAGGGAACAAACTGAGTGTAAAATACAGGCAGTGATACATTTTTCTGCCCGCGACCTTCCAGTGTCCAGCTTCAAGTGGTCAGTCATTATCAGTTACCCCAAACCCACAGTATAAATCATTCACTAATTCCTACCCTGAACCTCTCTAGGCAAAGAAAAAGGCACTTTCTGGCATGAGAAGAAACAGAAATAACATTGGGAACGCAGAAAGAAAGCTTGATTATTATTCTTTTCCTGTATGCCATCAACCAAGCCTTCTCTGGCCTCCAGGAAAACTTCTCATGCGTTTTAATTTCTTTCAGGCAACCCATGACCTCTGCAGCCTGATGTCCCCCAAGGTGGATACTTGAAGGGCACTTCCCTGCCTTGAGCCTAGATACCCTGGCGGCAATCACAGCTGAGCTCCTGAGCCTAGCAAGCCAGCGAGATACCCTTCACAGCCTTTATCTCTCTCTTGGTGGGGATGTCGGTATCAGCATCGTCTGCTTTGCGTCTTTGGATGCAGGGTGAAGAAGTGATTCTCGCTGCTAAACTCCTCGGTCCCTCCAGCACTGTGCCTTGTTGGGGGGGCGAGATGGTGTGGGGAAGTACCGGAAGATTGGCGAGGAGGACTGTAACTATGCTCAAGTGACTGGCGTGTGGGGTGCTGGAAAACACATCTATCACACTCACTGTTGCTTAGTTTTGTGTGCTCAACAAGTAGAACATCAGCACTTAGATAACATGGTCCTGGGGTGGACTCAGGGGCACCTTATCAAACACGCCTGGGATTCTTGCCCTGCTGTTGAGGAGATCAAAGCCCAGCAGAAATCTCTGCCTGCCAGAATCCTTGAAATACAGCCCCAAACAGCACGTGGGAGCTCCCTCGCTCCCTCACTCCCTTGCTAACAAGGACTCTCTTGCTAATAAGGACTCTCACTCTGCTGCAGCCCCTGCTTGCCTGCTCTGCCCGGGTGCTGCTTCAGAGGTTCCCCCATCCATGAGGTATTGACATTAAATTTGTTCTTTGCCCTTAATCCATGGTTTTGTGGTTGTTCCTGCTTCCTGCCTGCATCGGCTCACACAGATGGTAACAAGTAGGTGCTCAGTCTCACTGGAAAGTCTGGAGGAGTGTTCTCTGGAAGAGAATTTGCAGCTCCAAACCTCCTCCATCTTTAATGCCAAAAACAGGCAATAAAAGGGGTCCTGGAGTGAGGAGTAAGGGGGGGTTAAAAAGCTAGGAGTAAATGGTAGTGCTGTAGACAAGGAATTTCCATGGGCTCGTGAATAAAACTACAGTGACGTACCCAAGAACTTGCCCCTGACCCAGCCTTGAAATACGTGGCTATTCCTGATCCCGAGCAGTGGTGTGTTGATGTGTTGTGTAAATCCCAGGGTGCTGCTGAGAGAACATCTCCAAACACAGCACTGTGACAATTCATTAAACATTGCTAGATCTTCGGCTTTCTTATCAAGCCCTGTCATATTACCTTTTGGATGTAACAGATTGCCTCTGTGTTAATTGAATGATACACCAGAAAACAGAGCAAACGAGAGAGCTCAGAGGCTGCCACCATCCCTGTATTGTAAATAACAAGAACTTGATAAGGAAAAATTATCAGAACATCTCCTTATTATACTTAATAAAGGAACAACAAATTGCTACGTTCTTGGATGGTTGGGAAAAATAATGAGTTGAACAACAGACAATCTCATTTCTCTTTCCAACTGTGCAGAAATTAAATGTCAACTACAACCACTTATTCTTCATTTCCACTTCTCTGTACCATACTTTTCCTTGTCAGGCTGCTTAACTGAAAGTGAAGTGGGAGAGGGGACAAAACCAACCTCATTTCTAAGAAGCCAACAACAGGTTTAAAATGCCGGAGCATGCTCTATGAAACTCATGAGTGCTTTTTGTAATGAGAAAAGTTTCTGTGTAGGATAAACTTCTCTTGTGCAAAGCTATTTCCTATTAATGTTTTAAAATAGATACAAAGTGGCTGTGTTTTCATGGTTAGAGTTTGATGTGACAATTGTGTGTCAAAGGAGAAAGTCATCTCCTCTAATATATATATAAAAATATAAGCAGTATGTTTGTTTCTCTGTTGTTACATACTTTATTTGTTTATTCCCACATGAATTATGTTTCAAATCCTTTGAAACTAAACGGAGGTGGAAAGCACCGCAAAAGGAAAATCAGCTCACAGAAGAATTAATTAAGCAATTTGCAGTAGATCAAAGCAGCAGAGAGAATCAGGCTGGTGACTTTGTGGTTCAGTTCCAACTAAGCTTTGGCTGAAGCTGTTCTGGATCCAGCCTAACACAACAACTTGAGAACTGTGATGTGTGCCCAGCGGTTTGAATCTTTGCTTGATTCATTGCCCCAGATGATGAAACTCAAAGGCTATTTACAGGCCGGTTCTTCTTTTGTGTGGTCCAGCAGACCGCAGGAGGTTTTTAGTGTGGACTTTGGTGTTTCCCCATCCTGCCACAGCTGTACCACCATGGCTTCTCGGCTCCCTCTGAGGCAGGGCAGGGAGCTGTGTCCGCTTCTCCATCCCCACATGAGAGCCAGTGTTATGTTTGAGGAACCCAGCACAATTTATTGTTGTTTAGACAATTATTCTCTCACCCAGTGACCCCTCCTCACCTGGGAAGGGGAATTGGGAAAAAAACAGGGAAACCTGAGGGTTAAAATATAAACAGATTTAATAGAATAAGACTAAATAATTAACATTAATAACACTGAAGAACCAGTATTGATCCCGATACCAATATAAAATATTCAGGGACTCTACCCACCCCATTTTTTTCGGCAGGAAGCTGTGCACTCCCGGCAGGAACAGAAAATATGAGACACTGAGAGCGCTGCAGCTTCGGGAGGAAGGGAAGAGCTCAGGGGTCCGGCACCGGGTCAAGAACTTCTCAGGATCACAACCATAACAGAAGAGGGGAAACTTGTCATCAAACTTTCTAATTTATATTGGATGTGATGTTCATAGTATGAAATGATCCATCTTGGGTCAAGTGCCCGGGTCTTGCTCCCCCTCATCCCAGGTTAGCACCTGGCTGACTTGAAAACACTGAGACCTGGAAGCCCGCACATGGCAGCTGGCTGTAAAGTAAATATTTTCACTAATTCAGACACTAGAGCCTTCTAAGAATGCATTTTTCCCAAGCGTTAGAAGAGACCTTACCAAAAAGTTAAATTACTGAAAAAGAAAATAATCCTGTATCACTCAAATCATGACAGCCAGTATGGCTGTAACCCCTTTGCATCCTTCTTCATGGCTCAAATGAAAGTCTGTGTAAGAGGGTGCCAGCGAGGATACCCTTCAACCCAGCCATTTCTTTATATCCTCCAGCCAGAAACTTGGAGATCCCTGCACATGTGCTGTCTGCACTGGGGACAGGCCACTATCTCCTGTACCAGCCTCTCATGATGCGGCCTCCAAATGTTTGTGATGGGCACGGAGCTCTCCAGGAAGGGATGCAGCTGGAAAGATGGGCAGTGTTCACCAACCATGACATCCAGCTGCTGGATGAGCTGCTGATACTCCCTCTGCCAAGCGAGGGAGGAATGGCCACATTTCCATTTACATTATCACCATCATAACCCTGAAGGTCAACAAGGGGGCTGGATGCAAATGAAAATGGACCTGCTAACATTTAGTTTAAGCTAATTTCCCAAACTGTAGCAAGCAGAGTGCTGGCACACAGCCTGGCATGGCAGTGGCACCAAGTGCTGCCGTGTCTTCTGCAATTTCTGCTCCTGCTCTCCCCAGATGCAGGGGGTGGTGCTGGCACCACCAGCTCCAGGCAACCCTCCAGGGCTGCCCCAAATTCATCACTCCCACCCTCAGCAGCTGGCAGCACCCTGGCAGATGGAATGGCTCCATGTCCACAGCATTCCTTCCATTCAAAAGAAAAAGGCAACTGCTGGAAAGAGGAAGGGGGAAATACCAAAATCCAGCCCCAGTGGTAACTCATTAAAACCGCGCAGCTCCCAAGGAGAATTTTAAGCTGACAGCTTGATGCTTATTTACTCGAAACTGCATGCTGAGACCTGCTGGAAATGGGATAATTCTCCTTGTTTAGTGTGGATTCAGGCAGCACTTGGTTTAGTTTTTAATACAGTGAAATCCTTTATTTTTCAGCTGTCAGGTGGCTCTGTTTGGACCTTCCACCAGGAAGCTGTAGTGAAGCACTGGCACTCGCTGGGGCTAGCAGAGGAGCACTTGTCCCCTTGAGAAGTTTATAGTCCCCCTTATAGAAGTTTATAGAAGTCCCCCTTCACCCACGGCAAGCTCCTCTGTCTGAATACAAATGTGAGTTCAAACCAGAGAGGTACAGCCACGTTTTGTGCAGAGATGAATATAGACCAAAACATGGCTTGGGAACGAGCTCCAGAAAGCAGAATGTGTGTATGGATTAAAAGGACCGCGTTTGTGTGCTACCAGGAATGGGCAATGCTGTATAGTCCTAACGATTTTGACAGATTGGAAAATCAGAGCAGCCCAAAGAGGACAATTTCCCTGGCTGAGATAAAGGAGTTCACACCATGTCTCGGTGGGGAGAGCAGAAATGACATCTGACTCTGCATGGCATGTCGGGTGTGAAGAGCCCCACAGAAGCAGGCTGGAGGAGGATGCTGAGCAATGATTCCCAGGACGATCTGTGACAAGAGAATACCTTCTCACAAACATTGGCCAAGGAGGACCCTCTTAATCTCTTTAGCAGCGAGCATTGAGCTTTCTGCATCAATTAGGAAATGCAAACTGAACCCAGGCTGATGGCAAGCTCTGTCCTGACAGCAAGTCCTGTGGGATGGGGAGATGCCCGTCCATCTGCCCCCTCCATCATCTGCCAACGTGAAGGGTATCTCAGCACGCTCAGGTAGAAGTCCTAGTCAATGTCTCCTTTCTTAGAAACATATTTCAAACTGCAATGGTAAAAGAGGATGCTGGCTGGTAAGACGTAACCATCGGTCAAGTCATTAATTCCTGCCCTTCTAGGCTATTTGCATATGAACACAAGGAAAGGCAACCGGTCATCGTCACGGGGAGCGTGCAGTGGAAGGGCTTGAATGAAAGACTTTGCACCACTCATTATTAGTAAGATCCAGCCTGTCATCTCCTGGGCTTGGGACTTGTTTTGCAACCCCAGGAAATGAGGGTATGTGCCCGAAGGCATTTCTGACTGAGCAGGTCCATTGCAGGAGGTCAATTAGGAGCAAGAAGGAAGTGCAGAAGCCGGAGGTCAGAAGTCCTTCAGGTGCGGTGCTGCTCGTCTCCTGACCTCTGGAAGGTCACAGAAGCTCCAGAGATCCCACCTCTGAGTCCAACCATCATTTCTACTGCAGGGGGAATCAGCCTTCCCAACTCTGAGTGAAGAGAAGCAGAGAGGCTCTTTGCGATAATGCAAAGAAAAACTTTGGAAATGCTTCGTTAACTGTATCCAAGCCATGTCTTTATTAATGACACTCATGCTCAAAGAGTAGAGAAGTATTTGGGAATGTGTGTGCTTTGGGTTTGGTGTGGATTTAGGTTTACAAACTTTGCCAGGTGTTTCTGAGTGCAAAATATTTAGTACTTAGAAACTGACAAATGTATTTTCCATCCAGATTTTAAGGAAAGGAGTTTGAGACACTTGGTGTGGGTATGTATATTTACATACCTTTACATTTGCTTTTTTTTTTTGATTGGTGTCTATAAACTGTCATCTATGTATGGAAGTCTCAAAAATATCCCTTTCTGGCAAGTTTTGTAGAAGTCAGGCTGGGAACAGAGGGACTTTCCTAACACCTCAATCCTTCGAACATCCGACGAGCGGCTTAATGACAGGACGCTGCCCTAAGAAAGCACTTTTCTCTCTGGCTCCTCCTCTTGTAAAACTTACTTGTTCCTTACTGAAGCTGCAGGAGACGTTACATACGGTGTGTAATAACTTAACGTGGCTGAACTGATAAGAATTTCAGGCAAAATATTTCAAGCACGTCTATTTTTTTCTAGCATACTTTTTAGCTTATTCTGTCTTTCTAACGTGTTTGTGCTATTCCCTGTCAGCTTGTGGCATGTCTCCCAGGTCCTCTTTAAAGCTTTCAATACACTTCTGTTGATTTGCCCCATGCCTCAGCACCGGTCTCCTCTCCTGTACGTTCGGCTGCTGCAGCGTGTCACCTCCCATGCTCACCAGGGTGACCCAATCCTTGGCTGATCTTTAAGCAAATATTGTTCCTTCTGTGATTTTCCCAGCGCCCTTCTTCTTTCTCTCCCACTGTAACACCTCTCTGGCATAGCACAGTTGATCCCTTCCCTCCTTTTTTAGTGCTCCTCTGACCTCTGACCCATGACACTCTGACACTGGTGCCGAAACTTCTCCTGACTCGTTTTCTTTTACCCTTGGAGTTTGTTTCAGCATCATAAAGTCCAGCTCTCTCTTTGCATCTTTCCCCCATGATTGTCCTTTCACATTGACCACAACCCCAGGAAAAATCCACATTGTGAATCCACTTCTTTCTTTTCTGTCTCCAAACCTTTAACATGGCTTTTAGTCTCTGACTCTCAGGCCAGAGGTCCCACCTGGCAGACTCCTGGGTCTCCAGCAGTGAGCTCTTCTCTCTCTTTCTCTGTATATTGTTCCTTCCTCCTTCTTTCCTATTACCAGTCCTAGGTTTTTTCCTCCCTTCTTCTCTTTTAAGCTGCTCCACCAGTGACTTTCTAACCCCTTGCCCCAGACCCCTCTTGTTCTCACCCCTCCTCTTCTCTTTCTTGAGCAAATTGAACACATAATAGTTTCTCTCTTGTTATAAAACCACCCCTTGGACCTGACCTCTCTCTTCAAACATCACCTCCTCTCTCAGTTGATCTGGTGCTCTGCTGGGGACATCACTTCTCTGGCTTCTTTCTTCCTCCTCTCCTTTCTCCACCCTGTGGCATCTCTTTTTGCTGTGGTTTTCAGCTGTGTTTCCGTGTAGGGCCTTTGTAGGGCCACAAAGATGATTAAGGGCCTGGAGCATCTCTCCGATGAGGAGAGGCTGAGGGACTTGGGTCTTTTTAGTCTTGAGAATCGAGAAGGCTTAGGGGAGATCTAATTAATGCGTACAAATACTTAAAGAGAGGGTGTCAGGAGGACGGGGCTGGTCTTTTCTCAGTGGTGCCCAGTGACAGGACAAGAGGAAATGGGCACAAACTTGAGTATAAGAAGTTCCACCTAAACATGAGGAGGAACTTCTTTACTGTGAGAGTGGCAGAGCACTGGAAGAGGCTGCCCAGGGAGGTGGTGGACTCTCCTTCTCTGGAGACATTCAAAACCCGCCTGGACACGTTCCTGTGCAACCTGCTCTGGGTGGACCTGCGCTTGTGGGGGGGTTGGACCAGAAGATCTCCAGCGGTCCCTTCCAACCCCATATGATTCTATGATTCTATGTATGTATGTACACACATATCTGTCTCCCCATATATAGGTATCTATATGTATATACATATAAGGGTGTGTGTATATTGAATTAAAGAATAAAGCCAGGTATGACTTAGCAAATGTAGCCTGACTGACCACAAACAGTATATAGGCATGTATATTTACAGACACCCCTACCTACAACCCTATATATATATATCTCCCTATATACAATGGGGATATACATATATATGTATGTAGACGCATATGCCCCCCTTTCCCCAAATACATATAGGGAGAAATATATATGGGAGTGTATATAGGGTTGTATATATATAGGTGTGTATATCTATAGACACCGCTATCTACAACCCTATATGTATATGTGCCTATATATAATTGGGAGATATTTATTATAGGGTGTGTGTATACATACATACATATTGATGCATATACACCACTGCCCCCGATATATGTAGGGAGAGATACATATGGAGTATATATGGGGGTATATATAATGGGGAGATACATATTTATAGGGTGTGTGTGTGTATATATGTATATATATGTATGTATATGCATATACCCCCCCTCCTTAAATATATATATACACAGATCTATTTATCTACATCTCACTGGAGGGCCCTGTGGAGAAGCCCCCACCCATGGTAAATGCACCCCTCCTCCCCAAGCCTTTCCGCCTTCCCCGGCCTCCTTCTCCTTCTTCTTCTGCTTCCTCCTCCTCCTCCTCCTCCTCCTCCTGCCCCCCCCACCCCGAGCTGATTCCCCACTCATCAGCAGAGCCCGTGGTGTGGCTGGGGGATGAGCCATGGCTTCGGTGAAGGTGGCCGTGAGAGTGCGGCCCATGAACCGCAGGTGAGTGCGGGCCCGAGCGGCCTTTTCCCCCCGCCCCGCTCTTGAGGGGGTCCGCGCCGCCCCGGGGCCAACGCTCGCAGGGGGAGCGCGGAAGTCCCGTGTCCCAGAGCGCGGGCGGGGGAGGCTGAGGGGGGAGCTCCGGCGGGGACGGGAGGGGGTTCTCGGCGGCGGGCTGAGCGGCTGCTTCTCCTCCCGGCGGGCTGGGGAGCAGCTTCTCTCTTTCGCTTGGAAGGTGCGGGGCCCTTCCGGGAAAGTTCAGTCCCTGCGTCCCACCCTTGTAGAATGGCGAAAAGGTTACTTTGCTGAAGATAAGAAACTACGGAGAGACACAGATCTATTTATCTACATCGCACTGGAGGGCCCTGTGGAGAAGCCCCCACCCATGGTAAATGCACCCCTCCTCCCCAAGCCTTTCCGCCTTCCCCGGCCTCCTTCTCCTTCTTCTTCTGCTTCCTCCTCCTCCTCCTCCTCCTCCTCCTGCCCCCCCCACCCCGTCCCGCCGTGGCCAGGCGGAGCAACGCCTTGCGCCTTTGTTTGTCCCCGCGCAGCCCCCATAGCCGCGGGGAGGTGTGGGGGGGGAGGCCGCTGCGGGGTTGCCATAGCGACATGGCCTAGGCCGGGGGGCTTGAGGGGGTCCGCGCCGCCCCGGGGCCAACGCTCGCAGGGGGAGCGCGGAAGTCCCGTGTCCCAGAGCGCGGGCGGGGGAGGCTGAGGGGGGAGCTCCGGCGGGGACGGGAGGGGGTTCTCGGCGGCGGGCTGAGCGGCTGCTTCTCCTCCCGGCGGGCTGGGGAGCAGCTTCTCTCTTTCGCTTGGAAGGTGCGGGGCCCTTCCGGGAAAGTTCAGTCCCTGCGTCCCACCCTTGTAGAATGGCGAAAAGGTTACTTTGCTGAAGATAAGAAACTACGGAGAGGCGAGGGCCTGTCCGACCGGGCTTCTGAAATGCGAAAACAAGCTGCTGCTTCGGCCCGTCCAGCAACCGCAACCCTTCCTACCGGCTGGAAAGAGAGAGATTGTTGTCTGGCTCCTTTGTAATGCCGGCTTTTGTGGAGGAGCCATTATGGTAAAGGTTATTAGTAGGCTGCTTAAGCCCGAAGTATAAAAGAGGCAGTGTGCCCCGTTGACTGTATTGACAAAGAGTTTATCACCCACTTCCCGAGATGTGCCCGCGAAACAAACACGGTCCTTTGGTGAAATAAAGTACCTAATAGGCACAGTGGAGTTAATTTTTAATAATATAATTTAAGAATCATATGTAGAACATGACCAGATTCTGCTGGCAGTGATCTTACGTCTTCCCTTGTTCTGGAGTGATGTAGTCAGTTAAAAGGAAAAGTGTTTTAAAAGCACAGGCAGCCAGTCAGGCTCCCACCCTTCCTCTCACTTGATCTCATTCAGGTATTTAAAAAAAGGGAATTCGCCAAGTTCTGGAAGTCTTGTTGATAATGTCTCCCTTTCAGTGGGGGAAAAACAAATCTTGTGAAAATAAAGTTGATGAAGGTTGGAAGGGAGGATTATTGCAGGTCAGTTTCAAGTAGTTTAGGCAGTTTGATGGAGCTGAGTGGTTAGAGGTCAGGGTTGGTGAATAATCTAGTTGCACCCTCCTGCTCCCTCCCCAAGTTTAACCATATGGTTCTTCGAAATTTTAAAAATTATTCTATGTATACACTTCACTTTTCCTTTGAGAATCTCTGACAACAGGTAGCATAGGTCTTTAAAGTATTAATAAGGCTTGTAATTTGCAGTGTTTCAGTAGCATGGAGAAGTTTTGTTTGTGGACTGGAACTGTGATCTGCTAAGAGACAGGAAAGAAAAGGCAATGGAAAGCGTATGGCAGAAGGGGAAAGGGCTGGTAACTGTGATCGGCAGTGGAAACACCAACTGATAAAGTATAAGTAGAAATTTGCAAGCGGCGAAAGAATATTAATCTGCTCTAGTGGAGGTGTCCCTGCCCGTGGGAGGGGGGTTGGAACTTGATAATCTTTAAGGTCCTTTCCAACTCTAACCATTCTGTGATTCTATTACAGACAGTGGCTCTGGATCTCATATCTAGAATGCACACGGGAGAATAACCTGGATGGGGCTAGATCAGAGCATACCTAGAAAATGATGGAAATTGTGAGATGATGGAAAATGGAGAGAGTAGGAGCAGGGCAAGCAGAGGCATGGTGTGATCAACATTGTCTTTGACATCGTGTACTGAGTGGCAATGAGTAGGGTGTAGATAAACTTATTCTGAGAACCAGTAAGTGTCTGACTGGAAATAAGCAAACTGTGCAGAGCCTTCCAGTTCAAGTTGTTAAAACCTTGTTATTTATGGGATGGTCCTTGATGTTTATAAAGCATTAATGAGGAAGCTGGATTCAGTGTCATGGGTTGTTGCTTCTAAGTCTTGATTTTTCACAGACACGGTTGCTGTTCTCTGTGGCACCCAGTACTGCAGCCTGGGAGTGGTACTGAGGTTGGTGGTGCTCTTCTGCTTCAGTCAGTGCTGGATTCGTCTGCTGTATATAGTAAAATTGACATCCTAAGCCTTAGAGGATTGAGTAGCTTTTCCTATTGCAATATGGTAAACCCTAAGCCAGGACCAGTAATCATATTTTGCTCATATTGGTTTCCCTTCTGTGTGTCTTCTCTCAGACATGCTCCCTTCTTCTTTATGGGTCACTGCAGTGTTTTACAGAAGAAGAACCTTTCTGCCAGTTCAAAAGAACATTCCCATTTGGGTGTTTGTGCTGCAGCACTTATTTTCAAAATCTTTAATGTGATACTGTATAGAGTTAAATTCGATTCATGTGTGTCTCTAAACTTGCTTTGGTTTGTTCAAAGCTTAATCATATAATGCAGCTTATTTCATGAGTCATTTTTAATTAGAGAGGACAGAGTTAATGAATGGTTATTGGTAAGATTCCTGCATTATGGAGCAGTTGCGCCGTGTGGTGTCATAGCACTGCTAATTGTGTAATAAGTCATGTAAGAACATGGATCTTGGAATGAATCATGTGATAGGGAGGGGGCTGTTGTTTGAGGATTGCTTGCTGTTCTGTTGCTTAGATCACAAATGTTAGTCTTTTTATTTTTTTTTTTTTCTTTTTTTTTTCTTTTTCCTGCTGTGATTTATTTTCAGTCTTCTCATTCTCTGGCTTCACCTGGAAGGAATTTGCTCATTTCAGTGCTGCTGTTAAAGCTGTTGACCATTCTTCTTAAAGTAGTTAACATCCCAAATTGTGTTATGCAGAGGTTACACTGGAGGTTTTTTACTGTATCTCTGGATAATATAATAAAAATGATGTCTAATGGCTTTACAGTTGCTTCTTTGAAACTAGTTGTGAGCATGATCTTAAGAGAGATCAGTTACTTGGTGAGTCACCGTTTATCCCCTTGCTTTTCCTAAGTCAGTACCAAATTGCAGTGACAGCCTCTCAGTCCATGCTTATATTTTAATGCTTCTGTAAAGGGGCTAAAAACCTGCGAGCTGGCAGAAGGCAAGGTTTTCTTCATCAAGTAGAAATCTGCTGGGAGGTGAGGTTGTGTGGCTGATGTATTTTGCTCTGGCAAGTTAATGCTTTTAGTCACCATTTAGTCCCCACAATCTTTTCCTACGTCCGTTTTATGTCACATTTTCTCTGCATGAAAGCTAGAACTCAATTACTGTGAAGGTAAACCACTTTTATTTTTTGGGTTTTTTTTGTCGGGTAAATAATACCTTCTAAAGTATGCTAAATAAGAAAAATGTTTTGATATTTAATAAAGGAAGAATCAACCTGATTCTTTCAGCTACTATATCCAATTGTTATGCCTCTCAATTTCTTGTACCTCATAGCTCTGTTTTATTTGGCTTTTAAGTCATGAAGTAATAGCGGAAAAGAAGCTTTTTCTGATTTTTAACCTTTTTCATCTGTTTCTTGCATTTGCATAAACTAATTATTTAACTGGTTGAACAAACTAAACGAGGGTCATATGCTGTCCTTACCTGCAGAAGATGCAGCTGACATCAGAATGTGGCTTTGCACTGCAGTAAGTTCTTCTTCCATGTGGGTATGCAGTGCTCTCAGTGTTTTTAAATATTTATTTAAATGAGCTATGTAGGTTTTCCCACAGCTCTGTTCTTATTTCCAATAAAATAAAATAGAAATTCTGATTTCATTTAATTTTTAAATGGTCAGTTCTTAACCCGGCATTCACACAGTCCTTAGATTTACTCTCCAAACAGAAGTGAGTGATGGGGGTGGCAGAAATGTATGTCAGTGGCTTTACATGGTTGTACAGTCATTCACAATTACCACGTGAAGATTAACAGCTTTTATGTTTGATAGTGGCGAGACGGAGAAAATATGTTTTATTGCTTAGAGAAAGCATTTGTGTGACTCTGGGATTTGTTTGGATTAAAAGCCATGCTGATGTCGATACTCTAATCCACAAATATGTTCTGCACAATTATTCATTAGATGTGAGGCTGGCCCTCTTGGTGAGGCTGGCCCTCTTGGTTTTACATTATTACACCTCTCAGTTAATGCTTGTAGAACTAAGTAACTCTTCTGTGTCCAGAGCTGGAGTCAGAATACCTTGGGAAATTTAGGACCAACATTATATTATCTTTAAAAATAACTGGTTGCACAATCCATGCCTTAGTATCAGTAGCAGAGTTTTCAACAGCTCAAATTAATATGGCAATGCAAAGGACAGACATATAAAATAAGATGTTTCATTTTACAAGGAACATGTGACTGGAGTGTTTTTGTAGCAGCGAAAAGAGGTAAACAAGTAAACAGTGAAGAGCCAGCTGAAATCTTAATTTCTCTTCCAAATGTTTACAAGTGATTTAGGTAGGAGCTTACTGGGAGAATGAAAGTTGTAATTAACTATCCATGCTTTTTAGAATTGAGAAGAGCAGTGAAAGAAATACACGAAGAATATATTATAGAATTTCCAATGCAGGGAAAAGGAGAATGAATTGGTGTTTCATGATGAATTGCTGTGTCTAAAATACAGGTTACTGTGTATATTTTTCATTTTTGTGAATTTATAAAGATAGTGTTTTGACAAAATGTGTATAACATCAGTGTAACACATGCAGAGTGAGAGAAGATGGAGTGATTACAAGCAAGGACACCCAAAGTTAATTATCATATTTGTCTCTGAGGTGCATGGTGAAATTTTTGCTGTGTCTGTTTCTGAGCACTGAGTGTTGGTTGTTGCTCTTAAGAGGCATCCAGAGTGTCAGCAGAAACATAACTCGGAGCTTAAATATCACCAAGTGTTGCAATACTGTCACTTTCTGTACTGATGAGGATAAGCCATTTATCAGCAAGTTGAGTTTGCTATTTCTTATGTTAACTCTTTGAACTTCCGTTTTAATAAATGGTGCATGTGATTTGATTTATAATCATGTACCGTTTCTCTACTATAAAAAGAAGTTGAAAGATCTTGAGGATAGGTGAGGGTCTTGTGCGCCTGGGGTGAGTGTTCTTCTGTCTTGCCTCTGCCTTTATCTGTGGGTGAGTCTGAATCCAATAAAAATCTGCTTGGATGCTGAATTGGCAAGATAAACCGACTGTTTTGATTGTGGCTTTTTCATCTTGCCATGCTTTGTGTCAAAAACCTTGAACCCATTTAATGACCTCCAGCAGATTTTTCCTTTTGGAAAAGCATCCAGAGTATACAGACACTTCTCTCCCTGACAGTAAGGTATGCATATATTTTGATATAAGGACCTTCATCAGCGTGCTACTTCTATTGTTAGCATTGAACCAATGCATAAAGTGATAGAGCCAAGTTTTGGATCATGTAAAGTTGATACTAAAAGAACTTGAAGTCTGAAATAAAAAGTGGTTTTAGTTTCGTAAGGCACGTTAAGAAACAGTTTTCTTTTCTATTTATTATCTCTCACTTCTTCAAAGGGAGTGAACAGTAGGAAGAATTTAATTCAACAGGACAGGTCCTCTAGTACAGAGAGAACCAGAGGAGCGAGCGTGGCAATGTACACGTCATCTCTCCTTAATGATCACTACCTCTGACCTGACCTGAGTGAAGATGCACTTAACAGATGGGTTATGGCTGGCGGTGGCTTGGTGATCCCCAGTGGGTACTGCCAGGTTCTTGGGTGGGATTAAGAGCAGTGGGTTTCTTCATTCATTTGGCCTTGGCAGCTCAGCACAGTGAGGCTGCCAGACATGAGAAAGCACAGAAATCTGGTACCTCTTCAGTTGTGAGAAGGAAATGTAGAATCTGATCTGTGTTTCCCTCCAGGTGAAATGCAGTGATGGTTGTATGGCCACGTGTTTAACATGTTGGACTTTGAGAGGGAGGAAAGCAGAGGTGGGTAGGGCACACAGGTGGTGCCCCTTCTGAAAGGGCTGCTGATCTCTGGTTTTGATGGTACCTGACCAGCACTAGGGAAGCCTCTGCTTGTTAAACGTGGTGAGAACATGTGTTCTTTGAGCATGGGTACCAACAATAAATTGTGACATAAGCATTAGTAATTATGTAAAGATGCCCTGAAAGATTATAAAAGTCTCAGTGATGGTTGTTTATAGCTGTTGTTATTGCTGTCTGTAGTTCCGGAATGAAGATGCCATTGAGCTAACATTATCTGCTAGGAAACATAGGTGCTATGTATTGTGAGGCTCCTCTAAGAAGTATCTATGTGGATCATATATTTGTGAAAGGGATGTAAAAAAAAAAAAAGAGGAAAGGCTGGAGAACTTGCTGTTGAAGCAAATGAAGTAGAAGTAACAGCTTGCTCACGGCACAGCATTGACTCAAACTTGTAAGGACTAGAAAAGAAAAAGAAATAGAGAAGAGCCTAGTGGGCTTACAGAAAAGTCTTTGTTGTCAGTGGCAAGAATAAGTAAGAGGTGACAGAAATCTTATAATCAATATAGTAACATGGGAGATGGTTGGCTTTTAAATGTTCAGGTTTTTTGGCATTACGTAGTAAGTAGTAGAGAAGTAGTTCAGGCCTGGTTATGTAGGAGTGGAAGAAGCAGCAGCCATGAGGTGGGGGTAAAATTGCCAAAGTTATTTTATCAAGTAGTTTAAGGAGAACATTGTAAATTTAAAGCAGAACAGTTGCTCTCTTGAAGAGTTTGAGTTGCAAATGGTCTAGTCCTGTGTTTCCTAAGGGGTACTAAAATGCAGTGTTGGACAGCTGTGTTAAGGAGTGGGGCCTAATGGGAGCATGGCCTTTGCTAAAATGGGAAGTTAAAGCCAAATAGAGAAGCTAACACCAAGGACGGTAGTTCGCTGGGAATTTGGATGCCACAGGTCAGGATATTCTAGAAAAACTTGTTGGACTCTCCTTAGGCTTTTCCACAACGGCAATTGTCAGCAGCGCTGAAGTAAGCTGAAACTTAGGGGTGCAAGCAATAGGGAATGCCAGCACTGGTTTGTTCTCTGGAGTTTCTCACTTCTGATAAAGTACATGGGCTTTGAACATCAGTGGCTTGTTTTCCACTTCTTTCTATGCCCTTTTCCTCTGTGGATAATCTTTGAAATTTTTCAGCTTAAAGTGATGAATTTGAATGTAGGAGTGTGCTACACTCACAAAGCAGTTCGTTCTTGTTTGCAAATATATTACAGAACCAAACACTGAAGCTGTAGTTGGTCCTTCCCCCAGCAAGCCCTTGGGTCAGTATCTCAGAAAATCCTGTTTCTGGAACCTTATTATGTGAATTATGTTGGAAAAAATAAACAAAAATGACAGGAATCATCGATTCAAAAAATATCGAGCTAAATGTGTACTCTGTGTGTTATGACTACCGGAATAGATTAGGAGATGCAAATCTAGAAATATTTGCAGGGTTTAAATGCTGAAAAGAGGAATTAAATATTTAGTTATGGCTCCTTCATGATATCATGGGAGTAATGCAATGAACCTAATAATGGATAAGCTTAAACAGTATCAAAGGAATTACTGCTAATGAAATAGTGCAGGTTGTGGAAGAGTCTCCCCAGGGGAATGAAAGCCCAGGCAGTTGGGAAGAGCTAATTCTTTTGAAGAAACTCATTACAGGAAATGATCTTTCTTGAATGGGAAGGTGAGACTAGACCTGGGTGACTCTTAAGTAGCTTCTGTGCTTGCCGTTCGACCTCCTCCACAGCGGTGTTTGCACAGCTTTATACACTGGGGAGAAAATAAAGTTCTCTTTATTCTTTTAACTGGGTTCCCATTAACTGAATTAACTGGGTTCCCATTAACTGAAGAGTTAATGGCCGGGACTGACAGTGAGTCTTGCATAAACCATCAGAGATTGGGAAGCCCACTCTGTTTACATGTGCTTATTTTTCTGTCCTTTTTAGTGCTTTAATGCAAATACTTCAAAAGTTTTTCAGGCCTGTGGGATTTGCCACAATTGCTACCTTGTTCCGTCTGTCCCCCTCACTAGCACTGAGGAACAAAGACCTTCCAGTGCCAGCAGGGCCGGAGCACAGTGGCAGAGTGGGTACATGTGGGGCAACGTATTAAACTGGACTCATTTATGATTTCTCATCTCCAAAACTTTATGATCTTAAGTATTTTGAACTTAAAAACCTGGTTTTCGAATAGACTTTCCTAGTTTGTTTATTTCAGTATTATCAAACACACTGCCAGGTTACCTATATACATTATATCCCTAAAATAATGAACAGTAAAATACTTTCAAACTCTGCTTTTTGTTGAGAGCTCCTTGACCAGCAGAGAAAAAGGTATCAAGTCTCTGTATGTTGTAGCTTTCCTGATGAAATGAAGAGAGATAAAGGTGAGCCTGTCAATTTCTCAGGCTTTGTTTATTTGAAATTAGGACTAGTTTTGAAATAAATGGGATTAGCACTCAGCTCTTTTAACCCAACTGAGCTCTTGGACTCGAAGACGCTTAGAAGTCTGAGTATCTGAAAGGCAGGTATTGTTGGTAAGAACAGCTGACTGAATTGAAGAGCAAAGTCCTCTGTTTTGCAGTAGCTATGAATACAAAGCCATGGTTATTTATTGAGAGAGGGTTTTTCAGAGTTATCTAACAGAAAGGGTATACATGGCACTCGGCATCTTAATTGCTGATGTGCTGAAGTTCTTATTGTTGAAGACTTAGGCACTTCAAATATTGGCTTTATGAAGACTCCTCTCCAAAGAGTTTATATTGTAAATTCAAAACAGCGGTGAGATACAGAACCTGGAGTAAAAAACACCTTTTTTTCTGTATGTTTACACCTTTGAAAGATATTTGTACTTAGATAACTGAAGTCATTTGTTGTTGAATCCAGATTGCTTGGATATGTCTCAGTGGAGGAAAAGACAGAAGAACAGCCTTATGGATTACCTGAAGGGTTAAGAGATCTGTGAGATCAGGCCAAATTTTTTTTTTTTTTTCTGAATTCCTGATTTGAGGACCTTCTGCCTCAAAAGACAAGGGCACTGCAGGGAAACAACATGATTTCTTTGAATCACATTTTGCTGTGCACAAGAGGTTATGTCAGTACTGAATGACTTGGAAAAAGAACAAATCAGAAGAAACAAGATATTAAAAGCAAACTGTAATGGGGACTAAAATCTAAGAGTCCTAGAGAAACTTTGTAGTGTCATAATAGTTACAACAAAATTTTGGGATGTCATTTAAATCAACTTGGTTGAGCCTGAGGTTATATTTTATTTTGCTTCTGCCAAAGATGGGTATTTGCTACATTTTCTTAAAGACTGACATCAGAAATGTGTGTGTGCATATATTAAAACTTAGCTATGCAAGATCAGTTCCTACTGGTAAGACCATTACAGAGACTGGTCTGACACTTCATCTATGCAGGCAAAGTGGAAAAGTCATTGTTGAGGTAGTCTGCTAATGGAAGCCTAAATATTTTTCAGGTTATTATGTGATCATTGACCATGGCATGTATGGATACAGTAACTTTTTGGTTAAGGCTAGCTGTTGCTGACCATTTAAAAATTTGCTTATGTGGCTTCCTGCTAGACATGATCTGAGGTTTTGGGAGGTGAAATCTGCCTATAAAGCTATTGAAGACACAGATTTAAAAGGCAGGTCAGGTACTTGATTTAAGGTACTGACCACTTGGTATGTGTTACCATGAGCGTGCATGGTTTCCCCCCAAAAGCTAGCTATCATTTGACAGAAGACAGCACAAGGACACCTGTATGCTCATTTTCCAGGAGAGCCTTACTGCTGTAGATTAAACTAGTGCCTTTCAGTGTTGCTGGTAAAATTTATTCTTACAGCTAAAGGCATTTAATCTAGGTTGTCCTTCATACAAGAACTGTATTCGTGTATAAACTCAGGGAATATTTCTGTTTTGTGAGATGTGCAAGATTTCCCCTGTTTCTGCATTCTCTGTCGCTGAGTTTATTATTCTGCTTTCAGCTGCACGGTGAAGGAAGTTCTGGGAGTAGCAGAACTCTCTCATTTAAATCTTTGCAAAGTTTGCCAATGCTGCTTATAAAACTGGTGTCACAAAAGGGAACATGGTTATCATGATAAGCCTGCATTAGCTAATTATTAAGATTACATTGATCACAGAAAACCTTATGCCCATACAAAATGTGTTTTACAACAAAACTCTCTTTTAAAGTACCAAGAATGTGCACGGTTTCTTTTTCTTCCTGAGACAATTGCAATCATATTCCACAGAAAGCTGTTTCTTTAAACTTCAGTCCCCAGGAATTTTTTTCTGCTGTTTTTTTGTCTAGCTTCTTCAGGCGAAACTTGAGAGATGGCGCAGCCCGTCTGTCAGCCGGTCTGCTCCCTTCTAGCAGCTTTGGAGTCTGTTGGCTGATGTCAGCCAGGTTTGACAGCTTGGTAGAGGTCTCAAAGGTAATGAAGATGCGGTGTTGGGAGAGAACAAGAGTCTGTAAAAGAGTCTGCCGAGCTCTCCTGAAGCAGGGGCTGCTGCAAGCCCTTACCAGCCATCGGGGCATCCACCGAGGAACCTCCCTGCAAACTGAGTCCGGAGGGCAGTCATGCTGCTGGATGTACAATGTGGAGTTGTTCACTTTTAGACTATATTAGTGTAAATATGGCTTCAGCCATTTAATTCTGGGCTTGTAGCTGTGTTGGCCAACAGCATGGGGTCACCTTGAGCTCGGGATATGCTGGGCTGTTGCCCTGCTATGGAGACAACTGTGATTTTTATTCAGTGTAGTCATATAGTACCGGTGACTGAAGCCATGGTGGATTTTCCCCATGTCTTGTGATTAAATCAGATTTGCTCGACTTGTTCTGATTTTAGGTCTCAGCCAATATTGTATTGAAACTCCTTGTTATTGGTGTTTATGGAAAAAATTACCATTTGGGTTAAAGTAATGACGATGTTTTATATACAAACCACCAGATTTATGTTTTTAACTGCACCTAGATATGGAATCACATTTTAAAAGAAACATACTTTCTGCAAAATGATTCATTAAGCATTGAAGAAGTTAAAAAGCCAAAACAAAACCAAAAGCAAGAACAACAAAAAAAAAACTGAACAAAAACCTCTGGATAGGAAAGAGAAATTATGTGATATTTGAGCTTGTTCCAACTTTACTTTTTCTGTAGTTACAGGAAGTAACAAAGGATTTCTTCTGTAGTAGGACTTTTGTTTGACTTCTTAAAACATATGGTTGAGTTGAACGTTCCCCTTTTAAGAGTTACTCAAACAAAGGGAAGTGCTCTTGGTCTGTGTAATTCAGTGGGACATCAGGGCAAAGGTAGAGTGAGTATGTTAGCAAGCTACAAGAAAAAGCCACGTTCTTTCTGTGGCACACTTTGTGCTTGTTTTTCAGTTAAATCTACCTTGAATTCTTCTGGTCATTAAGCAACCCTCATGCTTTCACTTTGTGACCCCAGCAATACCTGGGTAGTGAACAAGATAAAATAGTAAATCTGTAACATTGTGCCTAAAATGTGAATATAAGAAGCAGCAGGCACTTTGCTGAAAAGAAAAGCCATTGAGCATGGTTGAGTTGTCTTTACAAGTGCTCAGACTATGGTTTTGAGTAGTTGAAAAACAAAATTGCTCGTCTGCTTTTTAGGTATAATCATTTCCCAATAGATGTTCCATTAGATGGCTACAGTTAAGTGAATTTCCAAGAGTATATTTTTACAGACTGTCTTTTGGTTTTGACACCGAGGTGCTCCGTGAGGAGTTGAGTCAGTGCCGGTGTCCTTGTCCTGCTGAAGTGGTCTTTTGAAGCACTTTCTTTCTGTTTGGAAAAACTGGTTGCACTTCCCATCCTGTCATTTTTGCTTCTCCCCTCCCACCCCCCAGATGAAACACATCTTGTTCTTTCTGTTCTCTTTTCAGAGTCGCGTCTGATGTGTGTTATGGTACTCACAACCAATTCCCATAGTATCAATTTAATGGAAAACAATATCATGATTTTCTAAAAGGATAAGCTATAATAAATGCTGTGTTTGAATAATGCCAAACAGATTAATAAAAAGCCCCTGTTTAAAGAACTTCACCTAAGGCCCTTCTGTGGACAGTTAACTTGGAAAAACACCAAACACATTTTGCATGTCTGAAATAGGGATTTTTCTAAAGGTTCCCTTGTTGATTTTATAATTGAGTGTTTTTCCACACTTTTCTCCCTTCTCTCTATGGAAGGATCTTCACAAAAATCTTGTGGAGGACTGGGTGAATGACCTAATGTTCGGGGGTCATCGAAAGTTGCCTTGAAGTCTGGAGATACTGCTAACATTTGATTGCCTGTAGTATGATATTGACTGAATGCCCCAAAGCTGCTCTGGTCTTTGCTCTGAAAATAAGAAAGAAATATAAGGGAAGTAGGGAAAGAAACCTGGCATAGAAGCTGCAGTGTAGCTATCTCTTCCATGAAGCTGCTGTGATTTGATACAGTTGTGGCATCATCTTCAGTTTGGGGCAGTTCTTCATAACCCACGTGCCCCTTGTGATGAAGAGAAATGATTAAAACTTTGCCCAAGTAAACCATTTGTCAAATTATCCCATTACAAGACGAGTGTACTATCCCCTCGTGGTTAATCACTAGATGTCTAGCTGAATGTAGCAATAGTAGAAGGTTAATAATAGCACCGGGCTGATGTGTTTCCTGGTGTCTGTGCCAAGAAACTTGCCTGCTTGATTAGGGGCCACGGGATCACGGGTTCTAAGTTTCCTTCCCTTGTGATGCTGGAACTCCACGTGGTGTATGGAACAGGGAGAACAGCCTGGAGGCTGGCCCTAAACGCTGCTGTGTGAGCAGTTTGGGCTTCGGGGGAAGCAAGCCTTTTTAAATCAAAGTGTTAATTGTCAAGTAGTTTTGGCAGCTGGCCTCTTTATGTTGCTTTGTGATGGGGAGGGTGGAATGTGCAGGGGCAGAGCCTTTGGTGAGTGGCTGGGGCTTGTCTCTGGGCTGAGATAGGGCTGGTGGATCCTGTGGATGCTGGAGGAGCAGCCGGTTGCAGTAGGGGTCTCCTAGCCCTGAAGGTACTCAGAAGGGTACCCACCATTGCAGTGCAGCTCTTTACAGCCTGAACCTTTAATTAAGGTGGAACTTGCAATCAAAACTTTTTGAAAGGGACTCAACCCCTGCTGAACTACATTAAATGAGTGCCTGGAAATAGCTGGCATCATGCAAGCAATTGTTTTTTTATGGGATCCTCTCAAACTCTTTATGTGTGCAATAAATTACACTTGGCTGTTAGCATTTGATTTCTGTTAATTCTTTTAACTTCTCTCAGGTTGACTTATTGATTCTGATCATAGTATTCCTGTTTCAGGTTCTCCTCTCTCTATCTCTTCCCTTACAATAATGCAAAATTCTATTTATGAATTTTTTTTTATTGTATTGAGTAGTGCTTTGCAAGGCTTTTTTTTTTTTTTCCTTTGAAATCTTAATTCTTTAATAATGGTTAGTCAGATTATCAGTCTTATCACAAAAAGTAATGACTGTTGCCATGTCAGGATTTCGTGTAGTTGGTACATGGGTGTTACACTTTTGTAGCAGAAAGTAGACTTCTTGTAAACATTTTGTATCAGTTTTCAATTATTGAGTATCTTCAGGTTTTGTAATATGTAGAGTTGGCTTGTCTGGGAAAGAAAGCACCTACATATTTTATTATTTCCCCTCATACACCTCAAGCACAAAGAAGTCCAGACAAAAAAAAAAGCAATAATTCTGCCCCAAACTGCTTCCCACCTAGAGTCCTTCCATACTTCCTAGAGAAAGCAGGTTACAAATTATATTTGAAACAAATTTTCATAGTAAGATAGACCATTAATTGGGCCACATTACTTATTATACCTTTGCTGAGCAAATAGTTACAGTCCAGACAGGTAGAGACTTGGGGAAGCAGGATGAGTGGTAGCCATCCATGGGCTCCATTACTGCGATGCCAAAATCTATTTCCTCCTTAAAAATACCATTGGAAACTTCTCCGTTGCCTTTTTCATTACCCATAGCTATATTTTAATATTACAGTCTCTTAACTGAAGACCTAGTAAAAGCTACTAAAGATGACATGGAAATGACTAAGAGGTATCTCTTCAGGCATGCCTCTAATGTTTTTCAATGGTAGATCTAAATTCAGTTGTATAATTAATGCTGTAATTATTACAATTACGTATTTTATTAGCTTAGAAAATAACTTAATGTGTTGATATTTAAATAAGCACTTTTATTTGCCTGATCTTTATTCATTAATGTAGATTTTAAAATGCGATTTGCTTTTCTGTAGAATTTCTGCTGGAAAACTGAATGGGAATAGAGGGTAACTGCACAGTCAGCTGAGGAACATAGAGCCGGGTGATCCCGTGCACCACAAGGGAGAAAATGTCACACTAAAATCCCGAACTTGGGTCTCCTGTTACTAGGATGAAGTTTCTTTTTTTCATTTTTGGTTGGTGCAAGCAGATATCCAATAATCACTGAGATACTGTGCAATATGGTAAAGCAGCACTTCGTTGCTTTAAAGCCCTCTGCTTTCCTTTGCGCCAGTCAGGCACGCCAGTTTATCCAGTGACTTAGCAGATGGTTTTGGAGCAGGCGTGTCTGTTAGCATTTGGGGAGTGAGGTTTTCTATGGTGTACGTAGCAGTCTTCCTTTCCTGGCTCTTTTTTTCCTGTACATGTTTTTAATAAATACTACAGGAGATGTTATGCTCAAGGTTGTCATTCAAGAGCAGCCTGTGTTATTCTTATGACTAACTATAATGCAATCCCATCTCTAGCAAGCAGGTTGTTACATGCTGGTTTTAGATACTAAGCTAATGACTTGTTTTTTTTATGATAGTTTTGAAAACAGTCAGAAACAAATGATGTGAAATAGATGTTTGTGCATGAAAACACTCCTGCAGAACTGGATTTTTTTTTCTTCATGGAAGCCCTTGGTAGCAGAGCCTCTGTCCTGTACTGCTGTGATCCAACACAGCTCAAAAAATGTGTTGGTTACCTCATTTCTTAGAGACTTTTAAAATACTGGGGTTTTGTTGTTTACATAGTTTGTCCCTGTTACCTAGGCTATATGGATAAATGGGAACTGCTGGTACTAGGATGGTGTTACGAGGCTGGGGCTTATCTTGTGATGTTCCGTTTCCCAGTTCCTTAGAGCCACCTAATTGACTTCACTGGGCTTTGGATCAGAGTACTTCAAATTACGAACAAACCACTTAATTGACTTGCAGAGTCAAACTTCTGAAGCAGGTTTCCCCAAGCTGCTGCTCTGATGAAGGGATTTGGAGGCAAGCCGAAATACTTCAAATATATCCCACAGCAATAAATAAACACTGGTCACAACAATTAAAAAATGAAATAAAAATGAATTCACTTGACAATTAACTGTGGCAAGTAATCTAGCAAGTGGAGATATGACTGAATTTTTGTGATGTGTTTTATTTGACTTACTCAAGTCTCATTTTTCTTTCAGGGAGAAAGACCTAAATGCAAAGTTTATTATTTCAATGGAAAAAAATAAGACAACAATCACAAACTTAAAGGTGAGTAAACACAATTTAAAAAAGGAAGTCCTAATTGAATAGCTGCCAAGATATGACTGGACAAAACAGCGGTTCTCACTGCACTGTGGAGAACAGCCCTTAGTTTTTCAAATACAGTGTTGAAGTAATGCTTTGGGGAAACAGGTTAAACTTAACTTGCCACGGTTTTCTGAAGACCACTGTATATACTTTATCTCATAGGTTTTTCAAAGCTTTATCACTCTAGTCACTGCTTAGCTGGAAGATGAAGGCCAACAATAAAAGAGAGGCACGTGCCTGGTAGCTATTAAACCTTTGCTTTGTCTGTAGAAGAAGCTTTCTGGAATTCCCATGAAAACGAACCAAACGCAATGTCCCCATCCCTTGTTATAATATTTTGATGGCAGATTTTCCCATTTCTCTCAGCAAGAGAAATCATGCACAGCAAATTGGTTTTTGCAAGATAGTTTCCAATGACAAATGTACAAAAAGAAATTTCAGTGTGTAGCTTGTTTAGACTGATTCGGATACCAGTGAAAATTGCTGAAATATAATGGTAGCTGTCGTGTCTTGAGCATGATGATAGACTAAGCAGCAGGTACGTAACATGATTTAAATTACAACTGTGCATTGAAATGCTTGTCACAGTTCAAAGGTCTCTCTGGCTCCTATTAATTATATGTATAGGATAATCCCTTATTATAATCTGAATTCGTATACAGGACTGATTTAACTGAATGTAAGTACCGTGACAAAAATGTACTGTGGTGGTAGGAGCAGTAAGCTAAAATCCAAATAATTCCTTCTGTGCTGTCTTGTAACGTGACCATCCTTCGGGCTGAAGGGTATATCTGTTGCCAATTTTTTCACTGTTGTTGGAATAACAGGCTATCCTGCCATCATAAATTCCTAAATGTGGATAGCCTTATTTTAAAGTTGCATTCTGGTTATTTATTGTAAAATGTTTTCAATTACTTCATCAGGATGTATTGTACCAGCTCTCTTTTTTTTTTTTGCTTTTTTTTAAAAATAGATACCAGAGGGTAGTACCGGAGACACGGGACGAGAGAGAACGAAGACATTTACCTATGATTTTTCCTATTTCTCAGCGGACAGTAAAAGTCCCAGCTTTGCTTGTCAAGAAATGGTAGGATTTCTGAATGTTAATAATTGATTATTTTTTTTCCTTTCCCTTTTCTTTGGCTTGAAAGCATTCTTTGAAACGTCTTTCCATTGAAAGTGCTTATCATGTAATTTAAAATTTCCCTAGGTACCTGAGAATTTGGATTTTGTTTCATTTTCTTTCTTTTTTTTTTTTTATCTAACGTTGTTAAGTGTTGTATTTTCTAGTATTGCAGGCTAAATGCCTTCTTTTTAGTTCTCTTGCCTGATTTGTCTTGTAAGGTCAAGTTAGAAAACTTCTCTGAGCACTACATTTGGTTTTGAAAAGCTTTCTTGAAAAGAATTGCTTTTAAGAACCAAGCATATGTCTTTAATTCACTTAGACAGAAATGTTCTTATCTGGTGAAGTGTTTTTTTTTTTTTTTTTTTTTTTGTCCAAAAGTCTTGGTATGCATTGAAGAAGATTCTTCTTTCTATTCCCTTGTGTATTCGGCTTGGGAAAGGACAAAACTGCCTTTCTCCCTGCACTCTCAGAACAGAAAATCAAACTCGGAGGCTATGGGCATTATTTAGATGAAGAGATAGGCCTTCCCTGACCTTGCTTTTCATGTGAACATCGAACCTTTTTGCTATTTCACATTTCCAAATAAATGTATTAAGTAAAATTCAAGTGTTTTGTGATTTCTATCTTCTCTTTTGGTTTTGTGGAACTGCGGATGCTCCAAGATCAAAGTGATAGTATTTCTTTCCCCTTAAAGTAATGCAAGGGTTTGCCGAAGCCAGTTGGATACATAACTTTTTGGTATTAACTTCATCTATTCTGTAACTCCCAAAGTCAGGGCTATTGGCATGGCTAGTCCTCAAAAGCCTCAGAATTAAAACTAATAACAAGAGGCAATAAGTTGAAGCCAATTTTAAATATTTATGAATAGGAAAAGCTATGCCATTTTATATAATTACTATAATTGTTTGATGGGGAATTTATGCTTGAAATTTCTATTTAACCATCAGTGTAAGTGGTAGATTCTCTTTTTTTCTGAAAGCATCTTTCTTTATTTCACAAAGTTATTAGTGTTTAATCCAAGCATTTGATCATTCATATTCTTAGAATTTCTCAATTGTGATGACTTGATGGGGTTCTTTTAAGTAACAGTTTTTGCTATATTCTATGAAATATCAAGAGGTATACATATATATTTATTTGGGCATTGTTGTAGAAATACTCTAGTTAGTTTAGCACTGTGACAAAGTAAAGTAGAGTATTTGGGTGCAATGCTTGGAACCCTAGTATTTAGAGATTGTTTTTAAGCAGGTTGTTCAGTCCATATCACTTTCCTAGAACTTTAGTGAATGCTTTAAGTTGAACATGCAGAGAGTTATTTATTTATTTTAATTAAAGCAGCTTTGGTAATTTATTTTTCTGCTCCAATTCTAACTGAAGCTTGAGATTTTTATTTTATTTTATTTTGAGCAATCTGGTCTAGTGGGAGGTGTCCCTGCCTATGACAGGGAATTGGAACTATATGATCTTTAAGGTCCCTTCCAACCCAAACCATTCTGTGATTCTGTGATTTTTTGGTTGTGGTTTTGTAATTGCAACAAATGATTGCTTTAAGTTTGCTTTTGCAAATCAATTAGTGTCTCAGCTATATTATAGTGTCTCAGTAATATTATTTAATTTCTTGAAAATGCATGTAGTTCTCAGTGGTAACTGATCACCATATCCTCAGCTCTTCCTGATATAGATGAGTGTATCTCTGTAAAACAGTGTTAAGGATGTATCAATGCATATTTGGAGAAGTCTGAAAAATGTACTGTAGAAGTAGTTATAGAAATTCTTCTTAAGCACCGATTGTGGCTTAGGTTTATGGGTATTTAATTCTTGGATCCTTTAGGTAGCTCTTTCTTTACCTGACTTTAGAGACTTCTGGAAAGCTGTGTTAGACAAGACCTCATTAGAAGAATCCTGGGAAGAGAGTCCATTGTGGTGTTAGGCTGTTGCTGTTACAATGCAAGTTTTTTCCAGAAATTGAATGTGCTGTGAAATACTGAAGTTAATTCTTGTTAAAATAGCCATTTGCAAAGGAAACTTGAATTAATGTAAGTGGATATCCAAGTTGTATCCTGTGTTGATGTCCAGTTTCCACATATAAGTGATAAACTAAGTTTTCCTTGTTTTAAGTTTTAGTTTGTTGGTGCCATTTCACCTCTGTTTCAGAGCAGGTCGTGTTGAGGCAAGATCAGTATAACTTACCTGTGTCTGAAGCTTATAGAAAAAAATAAATGCCTGTATAGGGATCACTGCAGCAGCCTTGAGCAATGATTTTTATTTTTTTTTTTTTAAAGCTGTGAGCTTTACGGTTCATAGTAATAGGATGCTAACAATAAATCCTGAACATGGCTTAGCTGTCCGTGTTCAATATTCTGCTGTTACGGTGTGTCCCATGACCCCAGACTGCTTTCTTCATCCTTACTGTCAGGAATGCTGACTTCTCCTGCTCAGCCACAAAAATATTGTTGTCCCTCGGTCAAGTGTTGTTTTAATTACAGTGTGTGCAGCACATTGGAAACAAAAGGAGTTTTCCAACCATGGGAATGCAATTATTAAACAAATGCTGCACAAGCTATTGTTTTGCTTATGTTATTCATTTCATATTTAATTGGAAGACTTTGTAGTTAAGCTCTTATCAAGTTGCTGCAGAATTTCCAGTTTACTGCACTAGTGGAATAGAAGAAGGGCGTCTTTGATTCACATTCATCCTGCCACGGAATAAAATTCATCTTGATTGTTGGTAATGCGGTTGCCTAGTGTGCTTTGTTCATGATTGTTATATTTTTCCTTTTGAAAGGCAGAAAAATAATAAATGGAAGTCTGTCTAATACTACATGCCCCATTAACGTGCCTTGTAGATGCAAAATATGCTTTAGTATTCAAAAATTAGAGTGGGAGTGGCAATTTACCATCAAGCTACTTAGTCTGTATTCATGGAAGAGAAACAAATAGAATTTTGATGAGTTTACTGCCCTTTTGTGATAAACCAGTGTCCCAGTCATTTGCTTCTGACAGAGTCTCATCCTAATGATGTCTTTTCTTCTACCTGTGTGTTAAGCCTCTGTGTTCAGACACCACTGACTGTAACTGTCCTATGTACTACCTCAAATCACTTTGCAAGATATACACAAGTTTTTAAAAGGGAAAATGCAGTCGAAGCAGTAGTGCATAGAGACTTGGTCCAGATGG
>NW_015090786.1:9586554-9648589 GCF_001431845.1 Calidris pugnax | reverse complement strand
GGGGGGGGGGGGGGGGGAAATAGAGGAGCAGTTATTCAGGAGTAACTAACATCCACAAAGATGCTCCTTTTTCAATGATAAGTGAAAGGGAAATTGTGCTTTGGCTGATGTTTGTACTTTTCTTCATTGAGAAGTGTAACAGGTTACAGCAGTGTAACTCCGTTGCTCAAGGGAAGGTCAAGTTAAGAATTCCAAAGGCATGCTTGCAACTGAACATTAATGATTAAAGAAATTACTCAACACTCCTCCAGGAGAGGAGTAGCGCGATTATACTGTGTGTATGCCATTCACTATTAATAATGATTTGTACACCTTGATTAATTTAAACCATATGTACTGTGGACTAGTGAAGCATCTGAGAATTTTGAAAATCATGTCTGGATTGGGAGACCCAGATTAATGTTCTCATTGAGAGAAACGCTGCACCAAGTGTTACTCCTTGCCCAGTTGGGGGTATAGATGGAAATGAGGGGTAATGATAACAACAGGTCAGGAATCCTGGAGGGATACTGGAGCCAATATTGCAGTGGAAGGTAGTGAAGGCATCTTGAGAGAGCTGAAGTTATTAGATAAGAACAGATTTCAAATTACACGGTGTGGAGGAGGAGTCATCACTAGTTTGTAGATGTTGAGGGCAAAAGAGAAGGGGCTAGCTTAGGCTAGCATAGAAAGAGGGTCACTTACCATATAGAAAACATGTTTCCATGTTTGGGAACCTAAAAAGTAATGGTATGTAAAAGCCAATTATGGAGGAAATACGGAAAAAATAAAGGGCTGTTTTCTTACACTTGGTTAAAACAAAAAACCAAACCCAACCAAACAAAACCCTCCAAAAACACAAACCAAGAAACTGACAAGATCACTGAAACATCTCCCTTTGAGAAGTGACTGTATGTTTGCAGAACATGGTGAGTTGGCAAAGAAACAGAAAGTGAGTAATATTAACAATAAGGAAAATGAGGGAGGTATGTGAGATCAGCTGAAAGAAATTGGAGCTATAGAAAGAATGGAGTGGTTTGCTTTTTTTATGCTTCTGCATGTCAAGTAGATCTCTGACTGTTGCAGTGCTGTAAACTAAATACAATAGTAAAATTTAGTATTTAATTTGAAGTGCTATTTTCCTATAGTAGATATCATTGATTGATGCATAGCTTATACTTTGGTAGTTTATTGTTTAATATTTGCCATGCTGGACTGATGACAACTTTTCTCCCCAAGCTTCTGTTGTTTTAAAAAACTTTCTTTTGTTTTAGGTTTTCAAAAATCTTGGTACAGATGTGCTCAGATCTGCTTTTGAAGGTTACAATGCTTGTGTTTTTGCGTATGGACAGACTGGATCTGGGAAGTCCTACACCATGATGGGAAATGCGGTATGTTGCGTTTTGCAAATGTGCATTTTTATTCTGTAGGAATGCATGGAAATTATGCTATTGCAACTGCATGTTTTTGTGGAAATTCAAATCTCAAATTTCAAACTGATTTGCTATGCCCAACTTGAGACAAAAAAGAAGATACTGGTTTTGAGAATGTGAATGATCAGCTCTTTATGAAGAGGTCTGTTTTCTAGGCCTCTTTTGAAGGGTCAGAAGATTAATATAGGTCCTTGACCCCTGTTTAGAGAAGGCTGTCAAGGGAGGAGTAGAAACTGGGGATAAGAGTCACTAAATGTGAGTTTCAGCAAGCTGTTATGAGATGATACAGTAACTTGGAGTTTAAGGATTACGTCCTGTTGAGCCCTGCGGTGAAGACCATGGCAGAGGACAGTATGGTAAGAAGGGTGTTTGGCAGTTGGTGAGTGAAGGACTTTCCTGTGGTTGTTTCCATGACTGCCCAAGGACAGAAAGAACCAAGTAAACTGTTGGGAGTGGAACAGTTTAAAAGCACTGACTGATGAAGCCTGTTTGACAGGCAACCTGTACAGGTTTCATTCTCTTTTAATCCTTGGGAGGGAAAAATACAGCACGTCTTCTCCCAGCAGAATTGAACAGGGGAATATTGCTAACTTGTCCTTCCTCAGACAGATCACTCTTTTGAAATACGGTAAGATTGGCCGCTTTGTACCTCCCTTAGTTTAAGAGAGTAAATTAGCTGTAAATCTTTTTCTTTCAGTTGTCACAGAATAAGTAGGTTTATATTTAACTTCAGTGTGGTAAGCAGAATAGACTTTTGTAACCAGAAAAGATCTTATGACCTAGATGTGGATTTCTATTTCAGAAATTTATAAAAGTGACATTTTTATGAGACTGCCTCACTATATGTAATGACCGTAATCATCAAGACATTTTGCAAATGAATAGGTGCTGAAGTTTGTTTGACACTATTCAATAATAAAGGTCTAATCTTCTTGCCATGATACATAAATACTTTAATCTGGCTTTGTACAGAGCGTGTATAAAATATACTCAGCCGCCGAGTTAAATGCTTGAAAATTGATGGCCCTGTCAGAGAGACTACGGTGCTATAAGAAAACCTGAATTGGAAATAAATTTTCTTTTTCCTTACTTCTTAAAAAATATGAATTCTATTCTCACTTTGCTTTCAATGTCTGCTGCTCTTGGCTCTGGAAGGCTTCTTCTGCAATACTGTGTGCAGCAATGATTTCAAGAAGTATGTGGACCAGGTAGAATCAGTTTTGAGCAGAGAAACTGAAATGATTGGAAATCTATAAAATATGATCTATCAGGAAAGTCAGACTTGCGTACGCAGAGAAAGGAAGACTTTAGAGGAACAAAAGTCTTCCAAGACATGAAAGGCTGCTGCAGAAAGGAAGGGAACAATTTGTTCCCTATGTCCAAGGTAAATGGGTAAGAAACAGTACATTTAAATTGCAATAAGGAGTTTTCTGGTTAGATAGCACAGAAGGAAGACAGGCTTTTCATGAGATAACTCAGTTCTGAAGTGAACTACCTATTTTGGTTCTACACATTTCCATGACTGAAAACTCTAACCCAGAAAAAACCTGTCAGAGATGTAGTTGATCCTGCCCTGCAGCTGTAGGGAGCGAAAAAGGAAAAAAATGTTTAAATATAGTTTCTAATAAAGAGTGTACATTCTGTAAGATGTATATTTTACTGATGAAATATGCTGGGACTGTATGTTCTTCCTTTCCCCTCACTGGCTATGGTTGAAGTTACTCAATTAGAGCTAGTATTTCCTATTTTAAGACTCTCTTTGCTGTTGCTAAATTATGTCAGACACTAATGTCTTGCCTAAAACTTTATGATGGATTTTTCATGTTTTTTCCTTAGGCTTTAATTAAAACTGTTCAGGTGTTTCCAAGCATGAGATGAAAGAAAAGTCTTGCTTTTTCCTCTTTCGTGGTTTTTTTTTTTTTTTAAAAACAAGCAATAAAAAAAAAAGTAGGGGAAATTCCAACGCTGAAACTGAAACTTTATCCAGAGTAGAGATTGATACATATTGGAAAAGGCTGCTCCTTTGATCCCAAAGGCAACTGTCTCAAAAAAAGCCCGATGAAGCTGCAAGTGTCTCCCTTTCTCTAGGGGTGGGTGGGTGGTTTGGTGGTTTTTTGGTTTTTTTTGTTTCAAAAATCAAGGTGCAGCCAGGTGAAAGACTGATACAATAGGTATGAAGGTATGATAGAAGGAGAGAATAGATTGTTATTTCAAAGAACGAAGCCTGGTTTGAGAAGCACAGGGAGGCTGTGATTAAGAGGAGGAAGAAGCTGGAAAAGGGCAAAATGGAGGGATAGAATATGATTATAACAAAAGAAAAAAAGAGACTGGATCAGGAATTATAGCTGGGCAAAGGAAAGAGGAAGAGGAGGTCACAGATGGCATCTGGAAGAAGACTGCTGAGACAGAGAATGTGGTGGGAAGCTGAAGAAGGACAGAAAGGACCAGCACAGGAACAGACTGGAATGGGCTTGGGCAAAGAGGGTGAGATATTATGTAGGTGTCCAAGTGGAAGAGAAATCTTTATCCATTGAGCAATCTTTGTCTGTGAAGCACTTGCCCTGCCAGAGCCTGGTGCAGAGTAGTCCACTGTTTTCATGCTTTCCTGCTGCCAGCTATCTGTAGAATCCCACCACACAAGCTCACTTGGGTGACTGAAGTGCCTGGGCTTTGCTCATGTTGGATGTTGGGTCTGGTTTGTCCAAAGTTGCCTCCTCCTTAATTACAAGGCCCCTAACTCTCAGCAAGAACATTTCTTGCCTCATACGCACCTCTTGGGGTGTGTAGAATTAGAATTAGTCCATCACATCGAATCTCTTACCCGTTTTTGGACTGGAGGCAAATTATAGCTGACAGCCTGTTTTGTAAGCCACTTCTATGTTTGCAGCTCTGAGCCCAAAGCTCAATTGTATGTATATGTCCTCTCCCTTTATTCCTGGGAGCTGCGTTCACTCATTTGAGCTCCGAAGGACCGTTAGCCGCTGTCTTGCTGGAGCGGTGGGGAGGAGGTGTGCTCGGCAGGTAGCTGCTCATCAGCCTAATCAGACTCAGTGGGAATGTGGCAGCTGGGACCAGAGCTGCGTGGCACTCTGCTGCTGGGGGACACCCCGGCTTTGACGTACCGCCTGGCTGCTTGGCTGGAAAAGGCTCTCCCTGGAGTAGTGGGAAGAGGAGGACTGCAGGCCAAGTCTCTGGCTATCTCGGTGGTGTTAGCTGCTGCCTCGCAGTCTGACGCGTGTTTGACATCGGTGGCGGAGTAGCAGCCTCACTGGGATGAGGCTCAATTCTCAAGTGCCAGCTTAAGTGAGAAGATAACATCCTGCTGCTGCTGGCTGCTGTGTGAGCTGAAGCGGCAAGGACTCTGTAATGGATAGTTTCACCCCTGCTGGTAAACAGTGTCTGTAGGGATCTCAGTTTGCTTTATTAAACCGACCCAATACTTTATGCATAAAAACTCTTAAACTGCGGAGTCGAGCATTCAGAAGTTAAATATCAAATTCAATTTGGATGCGTTGTGGGATACAGTGAATGCAGTTTGAATTTTGTTATTGCATGCTGATTTATCCAGAGGACCTGCTGTATCTTTCAAGACAGGCTGGATTGTGAGCTGGGTATTGGGGATTTGAATGAGAGCGGCTCATGGATGCATGTATACGGCTCTTGTCCTGTTCTCTGCAGATGTTGCCAAGTCCATAGTGAAATGAGGTAGAAGGAGAAGTTAGAAAAGAAAATATTGAGATAAGACAGTTTGTATGTTGCTCTGGGGAGCCAGTTTCTACATTAAGCAGTTGAGGTTCTTTGGACTAAGAGGGGTGCAGTGTATCCCAATAGCAAAAATTGCGGCTAGTATATATGTTCCAACACACATGAGAGGATTAACGTGGCAAGATAACTGCAGGTAAATAAAGGGCAAAAGAGTATTTGCTGAAAAGTCTTCATTTTTTACCTTTTCTGGATTTGGAACCTTTAACTAGTAGTTTTCGGCTTTATTTTTATATTGTATAAGGAAAATGTATATATGGTATATGTATATGGTATATTGTGCATGCATATATAGCCTTGGAAATAAGAATTGTTGTTATTGCAGGGTGATGCAGGTTTAATACCTCGAATTTGTGAAGGATTATTCAGCAAAATAAGTGAAAAAACAAAGCGGAATGAGGCATCCTTCCGAACGGAAGTCAGGTAGGTCTTGACGTGTTAATAGTTTGCTCGTTATTAAACTTGTTTCAGTTACAACCACCCTGTTTCACTTATCTTTAAGAAAAGTGTGTGTTTTTCAAGTAACTTTCCATGCTTGGCCTCAGTCCTGTAATTGTTTTTTGTTGGCAGAGGTAGTCAAAATCGCAGTACTTCTAACTTGAGTCAACAACTGTGCATTTTGCCTTATTTAAATGATAGTGAAAATGCCTTTGCTACTAGACAGCATCTTCCTTATTTTTACCCTTTATTTCAGGCTGCCATTGGGAGATCTTGGTCTTGCTAATGTCTGCTTCCTTTCTACTTCTTGCTTTTTTGGCTTTTTTCCTTGATGCTGTGGTCATTAGTGTCTTAAGCCAACTTTGGATCCATTTGCTTCTCCAGGCCCCGTGCTTTCAAACACACTGTTAACATGCTGGGCTTCATGCTAATAACTTCTAAAGCAAGCAAACTTTAGCTAATTATGTGCTAGTTTATTCTCCCTTGCTAAATTTTGGCAGGTTGCTTCTGTAAATTATGAAAAATAAATGTGAAATATGCAGATGTCTTTTGTTTGAAGCAGATGTTTGGTCCGCCTTGCCAGAATCTAATCAGCTGTTTCCCTGGAGTTTTTTTTTTTTTTCCCCCCCCCCCCAAGACTCTTGAATCAGTCAGTGCTTTTCCAATCTTTTTTTCTTTCAGTTATCTGGAAATTTACAATGAACGTGTGAGAGATCTTCTCAGACGGAAGTCATCAAAAACTAATAATTTACGAATACGAGAACATCCAAAAGAAGGGCCGTATGTTGAGGGTAAAAACACTTTCTGTCTTTTGCACTGGATATTTTATTTCCTTTATATATTCTGAAATGTCGTGTCTAATTGCATTGGGCATTTTTATCTTTTAAATGATGGATGCAGTGTTTTCCTTTGATACAAAAACATTAAAGCCTCTCATTTTGTATTCCCACTTGCTTTCCCAATTCTAAGATTATTATACAAATGCAGTTTTTATCTGTAAATTTAGAACACATTTGTGAATAATGTTAAGAGATACAATTGGTTTTAAGAATTTGTTGAATATAATTTATAGATCTTTAGCGTTTAGATGGAAAGAACCTATTAGGATCTAATTGTCTCAACCTGTTGTCTACTAGGGAAGGTTCATGTCTCTTGGCAGATTATGCTTATGTTATTCCACTAAATGCTTTAGTAATATTGCATATTTTTTCTTAATTTACTGTAAATGTGTAAGTTCTTCATTGTTCACATGAGGCCTCATTCCTTTCCTTAAGTGATAAATAAGTATGACAATAAACACTAATTGCAGCAATGCTTTGCAGTAGTGAGGGTAATGCGGATGGTTTTGTAAAGAAAATTAAGTGTACATACAAGCATACTGTAACACTCTGCTTTTCTTTAGATTTGTCTAAACATTTAGTGCAAAATTATGCTGATGTAGAGGAACTTATGGACGCAGGAAATATAAACAGAACGACGGCTGCAACTGGGATGAATGATGTCAGTAGCAGATCGCACGCCATTTTCACAATCAACTTTACTCAGGTAACAAAACAAAACCCCCTCTTTTGATACGTGTTTACATTCAATAATTCAAATAATAATAAAATTAAAGTAAGGTTGTCAAATAAGCAAGTATGGGTGGATAATGACTACGTTGTTGCTTTGTGATGGGGAAAGTTAAAAATGTGAAAATACAGTTTTAGGAATTATAAATGTGCTTATCAGTGACTATAATCTTTAAAACTTAGTGTGATATGATTACTTAAAAAGATAAGTAATAAATTTTGAGGAGATAATTACTGGGAGTTGAGGCTGGGTAACAGTGACCAGTGCTGGCATGTCTCATGATGCTGCTGTGACAGGAGGAATGGGTGAGGAGCACGTTGTGTGAGACTTCAGCCAGAGCTGAACACGGGCTATTTTTTACACTCTAATGTTACCCAAAGCTTATGACAAAAAAGCCAAGTTCCCATGGTCCAAATTGCAGAGTGTAGAAATGTCTTCTGAGTGTTTTCCTGCTGACTCTCATCTGTTATTGTTAGAAACCTATTTATATTCCTTGATTTACTGATGGAATAACAGAGACATTTAACACATTTTCCCAGAGCATAATGATCTTTTTGTTTGTATGTAGTAAACGTCTTTTCTAATGACTCCTGCTCTTCATCGTTCTTTCTGCGCTTTTTGGACAGTCCATGGATAACCTGCTAGATGAAGAGAAGGTAGCATAGAGGTGGTTCGTTCTACTGACAGAACTTTGCATGTCTCCCCCCAAAAACACACACACAAAATCCTGTGCACAGCTGTTCACTAGTGATGAATTGCTGATAGCAAAGCTTTCGGAAGAATATGAGAGGCAGGAAGCAAAAGGTCTTGTTTTACTGTTGTGTTGTAAAAGTAGAAGGAAGTTTGAAACAGGGCAATCTGAGTTGACTAATGTGAATTAAGATCAAAATTGGGAGGAAATCTCAGTTATCATAATAGAATAAAATTCCAAATGCAATTCATGATTAAATGCTTTTCTGTGGCACCTCTAATACACCTGTCTTCTGCAGCTCTGCTATTGTAAACTGGTTAAATTCAATCATGACATGAAAAAGGCCACTAAGCTGGATTCAGTAGAATTTCAGAATTTGGTACCTTAACACACTTTTCTTTCATTGTTTTTGGTTTCTGTTTTTTCCTGTAGGCTAAATTTGATTCTGAAATGCCTTGTGAGACTGTTAGCAAGATTCATTTGGTAGATCTTGCTGGAAGTGAGAGAGCAGATGCCACTGGTGCCACAGGGGTTAGATTAAAGGAAGGAGGGAATATTAACAAATCTCTAGTTACTCTGGGAAATGTCATTTCTGCCTTAGGTAAGTCTCTGGTTTTTGTGCTTGTCTATTTTGGTTTGTTTGGTTGGGTTTTTTAAACATTAAACAGCTTTCTGTTTATTTACTTAGGCTTCTGTTCATTTTCACTTTACACAAATAGTGACCTAATGCATACTATTTTTGAAAAATAATGAAAATACATAATTGCTTTTTTTTTTTTCCTACCTTCACATCACAGCTGATTTATCTCAGGATGCAACAAATCCTCTTTCAAAGAAGAAACAAGTGTTTGTGCCTTACAGGGACTCTGTGTTGACTTGGCTCTTAAAAGACAGCCTAGGAGGAAACTCTAAAACTATAATGATTGCCAGTAAGTGTTTTTAAATTACTTTTTTGCATCCTGAACAGCTCATGCTTAATAGGAGTAGCTGTAAATAATTAGATTCCAGATGCTTTGTTAAGGTAGAACATTGTTTACACATATTAATTTCTTTCTTTCTGAGTTTTCTTCTAACACTCTGCATTTACCTACACTGCAGAACATCTCTTCCAGCAGTAGAACTATATGAGGTTTCATTGTGTCTATGGGGATAGTCTAGTTGTTTAAGACATTACTAAACAACAGCAGGTCTGCTTCCAGAATTTGAGAGCTTCATTTTCGTACGCAGATCATCTGTTTGGGTGCCTGGATCACTGGCTGGAGTATTTGGTCACAAATGTAACAAAGCATCCGGATTGTGCATGCACAGTCATTAGACATTTGTTTGCTTAAGTAAGGATCATTCAAATGTATATGCCTAATTGCTTGTATTTGCTCTGACATCTACCTCACTGCTATGATTTTGTGACATGCTCAGTGTAAAGGTTAGCTAATCTGACCAATTAAACTTCAAGTAATAGTTCCTGTTTGTTTTTGAGGTTTATTGACATTCCAGACAGCTCTGTTACTCATGGTAAATGCTCAAACCTGGACGTAGATAAAGTCTTGTCCTTCTCTCTCCTCCCCAGGTTGCAGACTTTGATCCCAAGTAAATAATATATTCCAGCATGTAGTCAATACTGATGTGTGAATCAGTTTACTTTCCCAAAACGGTGGTGTTTTTGTTGCATTAGTAGCAGAAACAAGCTGGTCTCTTTTGACATTCAGTGGGTGAGACTGTCATTTTGATTTAACCTACTTCTTGAACACACACAGCGTTTTAACTTTTTGTCTAAATTTAATTATTTATGATCAGTCATCTTGTATATTTTTCTTACGGCTTCCTTTTTACCTGTAGGAAGCTCTGTAAGGATCACTTGGTTTAAAAACCATATGTATTGTAGGTCTTTCAACAAATTGAAATGGGAATTCCATTCCCAAAAAACCCTGTGTGAAGTCGGGGGGATGTTTAAGGGGGGAGGATTTTGGATGTTGGAGGTGTAAGGTGTGAAGAGAAGTGCAGCTGTGAAACTTCTCTCACTCTTTCCTGCCTAAATGAAATGCAGTCTCACTGATTGCAGTCCTCTCTTGGGAATGGTGGGAGAGCAGAATTGAGGGAATAAAATGCCATGGGTCAAAATCCGGTTCTTCAGTCACTTTGTTATAGTCAAATTCTTTGGGTGGCAGTTCCTTTGTTGCATGACTTTGGGATGTTTTTGGAATCCATGCCACTTTCTTTGCTCAGACTGATTACAGTAGTACTGAAAGAGGATTTTGGACCAGAGTCTACTTTGTTTTTTCTGGCTGTTTAAGTACCACTGTGCTGGCATCTTTCTTCTTGGTGCTTTCTTTCAGTTACGTGATGAAGTAACTCAGGATTTTTTTTTTTTTTTTTATTTTTTTTTTTTGGACAAAGGGATTGGGATTGAGAAATTTTTAGAAACACAGTGAGCATTCAGTGCCTACACTAATGATTACAGTGCACAGCTGCTTTTTTAGCTACTTCCTCATCTATTAACGATGCTTCTGCTCAGCAGAGCCCTGATGGTTGATCTTTTCTCCAACAGTAATTCTACTGGTAACGGGGCTGACTTGCCTAACAGAGCCTGACAAGCTGTCCAGATACATTTGGCCTGCCTTTTCTGTAACTAACCACAAGCGAAGCAGGAAGATCATCTGTAGCAAAGGCTCTTAGAATTGGATGTATTTTTGTATTTCTGTAGTTTATTGTAACATCCTTCCAGAAGTAGAGTTACTGAGTAGCGGAGAGGAGACAGTAGATGAAGTAGAGAAGTGGTAGTGTGAGCTAGGGGAAGTATAGTCTGTTGCCAAGTGCATCTCCCTTAATTCAGGGAGTCTCTGCCACGAAAAGAGTATTTGTTACTGTTGAGAGAATGAGGAAGGACAGAATATTTTGGTTACGTGATTATTTTTACAGGTGTTTTCATTGTCTCATTCTCTGTGTCTCTTGTTCAGTTTCATTATTAAGATTTCTGGTCCCTCATAATTTCTGCATGGTGTTCTCTTCTGTTTTTTCGCTCATCTGTTTGGATGCAGTAATTATATTTTAAATTGGGGACATCTTGTATATTGTTAGGAAAATGAGGTAAGGGATTGCATTAGTACTTTCATTTAAACTCTGTTATTTTTCCTGGTTAAGTTGCTTGTAAAAATAATACTGTTTGCTCTTGATGCATCAGGTAGGTAACACTTCTGTGCGCTGGCAGCTGCCTGCAGCTCAGCAGAACAACTAGGTGTGCAAATTATAGAAGCTCTTCTCTTGTTTTGGTTTTCATGGCTGCTTTTGCTTGAATGCTATTTAATTTCCCTTCAGAAGTTGGACTAAACCTACTGTGTTTTTATCTGAAATGACTTTTTCCATTCAATGATTACATTGATACTTACAAAATACTCACTATTTTCTCAACTATTCTTGTAAAAAGAAAAAAAAAATTGCAAGAAAGCCTGTAAACTGTTCATATAGGATGTTTATGCTTACCAGAGAAATGCAAATGTTAAATAGATTGGCAAGAAGATTTCTTTACAGTGCTTGATTGTTGGACCTGATTATTATAACACACTATTCTAATACAGTGTTTACTTAAGCAAAGTTATAGTGACATGAAAGCAGCGGAGCTCGGTGAAGGATTGGAACAAATTGTAGCCGTAGTTGTTAATCATACAGTTCTGTCTCTTCATCCATGTTAAGTTTGTCTGACTTCTAAAGTATAAACTAACTTTACTAAATGAAACATATGGTGCTGGATAAACTGTTTCTGACTTCATCTCCTTAGCTATTTCACCTGCTGATGTCAATTATGGAGAAACTTTAAGTACACTTCGCTATGCAAATAGAGCCAAAAACATCATCAACAAGCCTACTATTAATGAGGATCCTAATGTCAAACTGATCCGTGAGCTGAGAGCTGAAATAGCCCGATTAAAAGCCCTGCTTGCTCAAGGGAATCAGGTTAGCTTTACTTGAAATTTATGTGTAATTTTCCTTGAGTTATAACATCTATTTCTAGAATGTAATGAGATAATTATCTTTCATTATATTGATTTGAGTAAACAAGCTCTATGAGGCTATGAATGAATATTATTTTCCTGATTGAATCAGTTTCCATATGGCCAGTAGATTACCTCTTTTAACATAAGGGGGAAAAATTGTCATCCCAAAGCCTTTAGCTTTCTCTTAATATAATCAGAGTTTGATTGCAGTGTGCTGTGGAACAGTCACCGCAGCATATGGAGTCTGAGCAGTGCTATATTTCCTGGGTCTAGCCTGATGGGCTGAAGAGGTACTTTATGTAGTATCTTAAAAGAAGTAGAAGGTACAAAGTATTTAAGATGCATAAATTTTAAAAAGTATGAGTGTGGATGAGTTTGAACAGTATGTTTTATTTGTGTTTGGTTGCACAGTATATTAGAAAGCATGTAACATGCTAAGTATGTAGATGTATGTTCAGTATAAGTATATTCAGTATATGTCATGCTATACTTCTCTTTTGCAGGATTCTCTTTCTTGTTCTTCTATCAGTTTTAGCCACTATAAACATTTGCTGCATAAGCTCAGTTAGGCTTAATTTTCTCTTTTGTTTCCAGCTGGTGAAACCAAGCTAACAATAAAGAATATGCAATTGGCTCAGGCCAGTCCTCTCTTCTAAATAATGTCACTTGCAACTGCTAGATTTCATACTTGAGCAAATACGACTTGGAAGTGTCTGAAATGATACTTCAGTTTTATTTCTAGAACTATCTAATTTTATTTTAGATAGGCTGTGCAATATGAAATGTCAGTTCAGCATAGACCTTTTTTAATAGAAGGCTAGACTTCATGCTATAAAACGTTTGCTAAAAAAGGGGATGGGACCACAGTTGGAAGCAGTCATGGGTATTGTAGATGATGGAAGTGGGGAGCTGTCCTTTGTTACAAATAATTACAAAGCTCTTTATGGGGTTAAATTACACTATTATACTTGTGTTCCTCCCGTATTCTTTAGGAGGAGAAAATTAATTTATTTTCAAAATATGGTTTGATTTAGAGCTAGAAAAGTAGATGTAACTTGGGCCCCTTTGAAGATCTTATGCTTTGACCTAGTTCCAAGCTGTAAAACAGTGGATATCACAAAATAAATCTGGTTCAGTTGTAGGATGTGATAGATGGCTTTGTGGGAGACAATAGAGAACTTGCTTAAGTTAATTGAATTTGTGATGGTTGGTAAAACAGCAGGTGGTGTTATGTATGCACAGTAGAATATAAATCTCTGTATAATTTCTTTTGTGGTTTTCCATCATATTCCCAGAATACTGTCTTGCAAATGCTCATGTAGATCACTGAAGATACGGGTTACCAAAATATAGTACTGGATTCAGTGTAGAAGGTCATATAACGATGAGTAGTATTTGTGTATGCGTGTTGTATGCTAGTTTCCTTTTCTAAGGCCAGTTACCTTAATATATATTTATTAAAGTTAAGTAGTATACGTATGTATTAAAGTGGGATGGTTAATTGTTGGTGCATAATAAATTTTCACTTTTAACAGAAACGTAAAGGTAGATGTATCAGAAATTACCTTTTATAAACTTGTGTGCAGTTTCTGTGCGTGCACGTGTGTGGCAATGCGTATACATAGTGAATGCAAATAGTACTCCCAAACTGATGATTTGTATTTGAAATATCTGCTTTGACAGGATTTTGATTACTCTGTTTACAGTATTTCAAGGTAAAATGATGTATATTTGAGTTCAAAATATTTCATCCTAAATAATCAGAAAAGTTGAGCAATTGCATTTCTTTCATTTAATTCCACCAGAAATCGTTACATTTTTTTTCTTCCTTTATTTTTTTTACTTGATGATGTTTACTTTTTATGATTTTAGATTGCACTCTTGGATTCTCCAACAGCTTTAAGTATGGAAGAAAAGCTTCAGCAGAATGAAGCAAGGGTGAGTTATAATTTCATAATACAGTTTTTAAACACACAAAAAAAGAGTGGGTTCTGGATGCAAGTGTTGGTGATTTTCAGTATTTTTTTTGATACTTAACTAGATTTTCTTCCACCAAATAGCATTTTCTTGGTGCTTCTTAGATACACTCATAGGGTCCAAAAGAATATAGAGATAACAGTACTCTCATTTATCTTAATTTGAAATCTTTCATTATTTGTTCTGTCATTCGATATTAATTATTTTCTATGTATGCACCGGTTTTTAAAGCCTACTGTAAGCTGTTTTAAAAAAATAGTATTACTCAGACTGTGAAAGAGAGGAAAGTATTTGAAATCATTCAGCTACGTGGCAGCAAATTTATTTACTAATATTTAGCAAAATATTTACTAAAATTTACTAATTAATACATTAGTATAATTACTAATTACTAATATTTACAAATATTTACTAATGTAATTTAGTTCTGAATATTGTCAACAAGATGCCAATCAAATGTAGATATGATGCCTTTAAAAATAGGGTCTTCTTAGCTGGTTTAAATAGTAAAGTTTATGCTGATGCTGCTCAGACCTTTACAATTAGCAAATTAATGCATTGCTTTGAGAATCTTGTTTTCACTTAAGTAGTTGGTAGGGTATCTGTCTGTGCTTTTCAGCATTCCCATTGGTAATACCAGTGTTAAGGTCATGTTAAAATACTATTCAGTGAAATGATACTTTAAAAATTAACTTGATGGCAAAAATGGACAAATGACATATATTGGTATGAACCAGAGCTGCAAAGTAGATGCCAGGCTTCTTCGTCACCCAGCTTTCTGCAAGGAACACATTTTACATCTCTGTAGTATGTGCAGTTGTCCCTTACTGTGTTGCATTCAGTAATTAAAGTAGGACCTGCATAACTGTAGTGTGAGCCGTGAGTTGCAAATTGTGGGTTTTTTTTTCAGAGATGAGTGATATTGTTAGTATGTGTAGTATGCTTTTATTTTTGTGCACAAACATAAAGCTTTTATCTAAGAGTAGTTGAGTAATATAAACTGCTGACTATATACTAATTAGAATATGTTATTCATACTCTGACAGTAATCGCTGCTTGTCCTGCTCAGAAGTGCTGGTCCCTCTGTGTGGGGAGTATATTGAACATATTTCATTATCTTTTGTCAGCTCCATTAGAAGGTTGTGTGATTACTGTTCATGATAATTACAATAGACTTAATTACTGAAAATTCTTAGTAGATATTGCAGTGGTTATAGCTTCTTTATAATTGAATGAATGCAATAATTAATTTGTTTATACAGATCTAAAGACTTTATCATCATATTTAAATTATCTGACAAATATATGGTTGCTTTCCTTAATGAGTTGATTTGTCCTTGTATAAGAGGAATGTTTAAATGATTTCTGAGGAATAGAAATTGTTCTAGTATGGTGAATAGACTTACGATGGACCTTCTTCATGTTTTTCTTTAATATTTTTTGTTTTAACATTCTGATTAGCAGCACTAGGAGTGATATGATGCCTTGAAAGTTGTATTTACTTTTCTGTGTTGAAATCTTGAGATACAGGCAGAAAAGAGCCCAGCCAGGTAGAATCAGGCCCAGACAGCATGGGTCATGAGGGGCAAGTCCTGCTTGACAAACCTGATCACCTTCTATGACAAAGTGACCCGCTTGCTGGATGAAGGAAAGGCTGTGGATGTTGTTTACCTGGACTTTAGCAAGGCCTTTGATACAGTGTCCCACAGTATCCTCCTGGAGAAACTGGCTGCTCATGGCTTAGGTGGGAATACTCTCCGCTGATTTAAAAACTGGCTGGAGGGCCAGGCCCAGAGAGTGGTGGTGAATGGAGTCAAATCCAGTTAGTGGCCGGTCACAAGTGGTGTCCCACAGGGCTCGGTGCTGGGACCCGTTCTCTTTAACATCTTTATCAATGATCTGGACAAGGGGATCGAGTGCACCCTCAGTAAGTTCACAGACGACACCAAGCTGGGTGGCAGTGTCGACCTGCTGGAGGGTAGAGAGGCTTTGCAGAGGGATCTGGACAGGCTGGATCGACAGGCCGAGGCCCATGGTATGAGTTTCAATAAGGCCTTGTCCTGGGCCCTGCACTTGGGCCCCACCAACCCCCTGCAGCGCTACAGGCCTGGGGAGGAATGGCTGGAGCTGCCTGGCAGAAAAGGACCTGGGGGTGTTGGTCGACTGTCGGCTGAACATGAGCCAGCAGTGTGCCCAGGTGGCCAAGAAGGCCAATGGTTCCTGATCCTGGCCTGGATCAGGAACAGTGTGGTGAGTAGGGCCCGAGAGGTGATCGTCCCCCTGTACTGGGCACTGGTGAGGCCTCACCTCGAGTGCTGTGTCCAGTTTTGGGCCGCTCACCACAAAAAAAGACATTGAGGTGCTGGAGCGGGTCCAGAGAAGGGCAACGAGGCTGGTGAGGGGTCTGGAGAGTAAGTTTTGTGAGGAGAGGCTGAGGGAGCTGGGGGTGTTTAGTCTGAAGAAGAGGAGGCTGAGGGGAGGCCTTATCGCACTCTATAACTACCTGAAGGGGGGGTGTAGAGAGGTGGGGGATGGTCTCGTCTCCCAAGTCACAGGAGATAGGACAAGGGGAAATGGCCTCAAGTTGCACCAGGGGAGGTTTAGATTGGATATTAGGAAACATTTCTTCACAGAAAGGGTTACCCAGCATTGGAACAAGCTGCCCAGGGAAGTGGTTGAGGCACGGTCCCTGGAGGTGTTCAAAAGACAGGTTGACATGGTCCTCAGGAATGTGGTTTAGTGATATTTTTTTTATTGCTTATTTCTTATTTATTTTTTGTCAGAGTTAGGTTGATGGTTGGACTAGATGATCTTAAAGGTCCCTTCCAACCTAGATGATTCTATGATTCTAAGAGAGAAGGTTCTTTAGTTCCCATTGATTAATTTGCAGCTGATCTCCAAAGACAGCTGGGGTAGTAGGCTGAAGGTAGAAAATGTGGAGATGTTTTGATGAGCTGCATTGACAACCTTTTTTTTCCTACAGTGGTTTTATATGTAGAACAATAAAGGGACATTGCTGGTTTGTTTGGTTTGGTTTTGGGCTTTTTTTTTTTTCAGCTTTCTTTAGTTGAAGTGAATACATGTAATAAGATTGTGCGTGTTTTTAGAAGTCTGTTTAATTTCTGTCCAGAAATCCAGTGATTTAAAAAATGAAAGTGTTTATATATATATATTCTATTTACTGGGATTATGATTTCAAGTCAGAGCTTTGAGGTGGATCTGCCTGAAGCACGCTCTATGTACTTCTTTCTAAAAATCTGAAAGACTGAAATGAAAAGAGCCTTTACCAGCCTTTGCCTGCCATTCACCAGAGGGTATTTTAGCCTGACCATGCCTACTTGCACTTCAGGAAAGGAGCTGCCATCTTCTTACACTTAAGGGCTCAATTTGTACTGTTCCCCCTGTACTTGGCACTGGTAAGGCCTCACCTCAAGTACTGTGTCCAGTTTTGGGCCCCTCACCACAAAAAAGACATTGAGGTGCTGGAGCGGGTCCAGAGAAGAGCAACGAGGCTGGTGAGGGGTCTGGAGAGTAAGTTTTGTGAGGAGAGACTGAGGGAGCTGGGGGTGTTTAGTCTGAAGAAGAGGAGGCTGAGGGGAGACCTTATTGTGCTCTATAACTACCTGAAGGGGTGGTGTAGAGAAGCGGGGCTCGGTCTCATATCCCAAGTCCCAGGAGATAGGACAAGAGGAAATGGCCTCAAGTTGTGCCAGGGGAGGTTTAGATTGGATATTAGGAAACATTTCTTCACAGAAAGGGTTACCCAGCATTGGAATAGGCTGCCCAGGGAAGTGGTTGAGGCACGGTCCCTGGAGGCGTTCAAAAGACAGGTTGACATGGTCCTCAAGAATATGGTTTAGTGGTTTGTGTGGTGGTTTTTTTTAATTGCTTTTTTTTTTTTTGTTAAAGTTTGGTTGGACTAGATGATCTTTAAGGTCCCTTCCAACATAGACGATTCTATGATTCTATGAATCTGTGCCAGCAGACTTTATAGGACTGATGAAGCACTGTGTGGAATTATTCCATTTATTGGAAATGCCTGCCGTTATTTGAAGTTACTATCCCTGTACTTTGTTTCGTTCTGTATTATGAAGAAGAATTTTGTGATTTTTATTTATTTATTTTCCTTTTTGAGAGAATGAAATTCTAGGTATGGCCACTTACTGCAGGAGTAACAGTGCTCTTCTAGATGTTTAAGCATTAAACTTCCCAAAGAATTGTGCAAATATTTAGCGCTGCTCTGAGAATTTTAAAGTCCTTGATAATGCAAAGATGTGATTTTTTTCCAATATTTGTTTTCTTTTATAGGTACAAGAACTGACCAAAGAGTGGACAAACAAGTGGAATGAAACTCAAGATATTCTGAAAGTGAGTAAAATAAGTACATATTCAACTTGGCATTTGAACTAACCTTAGAGTTTTTCCTTCAAAAAAAGGTTCCTATTCTAAGTCACCTTCTTCGGCTTTTTTTAATAACACAAAATTTTCTCAGTCTTATTTTGGCTTATTCCAAAGAGTGAGTTTATGGTAGATTTTAGGAATAAGTATTCAGGCACGGTGGAATTCTTGAATAAGATTTTAAGTAGTTATTAATAAAAATGAGCACAATTTTTTTTTTCCTTCACTATAGTGACCTCAGTGCAAAACAGCTTCTCTCTTACAAGCCTTTAAAATGCTGAATGTTTCTATTGAGTTGCAAACGAAGCAAACCTGGAGGGAGTGGTTCCTTCATCCCCTTAGTGTTTGTGCTGTATGAACAAGTCCTGTGAATAATCACCTTTTATGTTACATTGGGTATCTTGGTGAATGTGGTGCGTAGTGGATAGATTTTTGCTTTGGGCTTCAGGTTCATGTTTCAGTCAGAAATGCCTTGTAAACTTGAAAAACCTTTTTAAATGGAATTTGTGCAGTTGAATCTTTGCATATTTAGTACAGATCCAAGAGGGCAACTTGGTGATTTCCATACTGTATGTTTTGCATGATATAAACTGAGATTCCTGTGCTCTCTACCTTTCTGTTTGCCTTTCTGCTGTCCAATTGTACTGGTAAGATTTTATGTTGACATTTGGCTCATGATTGTTCTGAGGTGATAGTTTAATGGGCTACTTTATGATTCCATGCACACGTGTGTGTGCAAACACAGAGAGGAATAATTCCCACAACTTCTTTTCCATAAGTAGGCTAACATTTTTTTCCAAATGTTTTAACTAGTCTGTTAAATAAAAATTTTGAAAACAAAGCTTGAGCTTTCATGACTTGATGTAAATGCTGAATGTAAACTTGTTTGGAGTGCAATTCAAGCAAGCCTTTAGAAGTAATGTTTTAATTCTCCTTATCGCTGATCTGAAACTTAATTTTTGCAGTTGTTTTTTTGCTGTGTATCACTTTGATTCCTTTAATTTATTTTTTTTTTTTTAATTCACTTTCATGTCTTTTATCTGACTTCCAAATAAGTTGAATGGCTCCATGCTTAAAAATAAAAATAAAGCATGAATAGTATAGAGTAGAGAGCAGGGCTGGTAACTGCCTAGCAGATGGCGTGACAGAATGGACTGTTTAATGTGTGTCCAGATACTGAACTGGGAATTACCATTTGCATATTCCTCAGAGATGTTCTGGGTCCAATTTTACTTTATTTTTGTGTTTCATTATTTTGAAGCATCTATACATATGTAGAACTTTATTAATCCTCTCTTTACTCAGGTCTGGATTGGGGAGTTCATTGTCACATGGAGAATTTGTGAATTTTGGGTGGTTGTGAAAGTGAACATTATGAAGCATATGGGAAGTTTTTAAAGCGTTATGTTGGAATAAACAAATTGTTAAATAGCTGAATATAAAGGACTTCGACACAGAAGCTGTAATTGTACTCTCCTGTACAGAGCTTTTGTTAGTTTAATTCATACAGCTTCTGTATTTTGCATTTTTATATGCTGATATTTGAGTACATAAACAAAGCTTATATTTCACTTCTGGGTCAAAGGCAGTTGATAAAACTTTCTTGGCCCCAAAAAATTGAAAATCTGCAAAAGATTTCTTGGTTGTACTGTTATTTTACACCATTTTACTGAAGCTATCCATATTTTTATTCACTTCTTGTTTAACGATTCCTGAAATCACTGCCAGCATGTCAGTGGAAAAGGGCTTTTTGGAAGTTTGCCAGGCTGAGTAGCTGGAAAGCTGATTTTAAACTACAGAGAGCAGTGGTGTTTCTTGTAATGGGCTCTCCCTGTAAGTTCACTGGCTTTTTTGTTTTGTTACTGATGTACCCTTTTTTGCACACGGAGACAGTACACATTGTTCATTTGTAAAACTAGAATGTCTCAGCACCCGTTGAGAAATGAGGCTGTCTTTGTATGTCCACCTCACTGCAGTCACAACTGCAACTTTTTCTGTGCCATAATCCAGTAACTTTCGGGACATTCTTCACTAAGGTATTTAGAACTTCACGTTTGTATTTGTATAAAACGGTCTTCTCTTTGCCTCCCCCTGGGCTTGCAGTCCTAAGATTGCTGCAGGGCAGGAACTGAAAGATAGCAACTGGCTTGGAGAATTAATAACCTTTTGCTTTTCAGTCCCTAACACCTTTTGCTCCAAATCTTTTAGGCAGTGGATTTTGAAAATTCATGTAAACAGCTACCTATTACCTATTCATATATGCTGCCAGATGCAAGTGCGCTCGCTGTGAGCTGAATGGGATTTCCTGCTCTATTACAGGTAGCTGTGCATTTTCATACTAGCTTCTAAATATCAGAGTTCACATGGTTTTGAATTGTTCTCACAGGCTGATGGGAAAATCTGTTAGTGTTTAAATCCAAAATAATTGAAAGGATTTTGCATAAGCTTTATAAAATCCAGGAAGGGCATGCTGGCGTCTTCTACGAGATCAACAGATGTTGCTGGAAAAGGTTACCTGGCTTTTACTGAATACGGTGCTTTCATCAGGCCTGACAAAGAAGTGATACCTACTGTTTTGCAGGGAAGATGTTCCTCAAACTTGTTCACACTCAGTAACACCAGTTAATTTGAACCTTATTTTAAATTAGACAAGCAACATCTAAATGCTACCTAGAAAATAATTCATAGAGAATGGAAATGCTATCGAGTTAGAAAATACTGAGGAAGAGAGGATGCTGTGTGAAGGCAAGCTTTGGATCAAAAGTATTTGGCAGCTTAAAATTCAATTATTTCAGCTGGCACCGTGCCCTGTGTGCAGCTGACACATACACCCCAGCAGTATGATGTAGTATTGATAGTATCCTCTCTTTCTTTCATGTGTTTGGAAGAAGCCCTTTCGCAGAGCGACTGTCTGGGTTCCTCTGCAGTTTGAATTCCTGTCAACTTGCACCTGGAGCCCAAATACTCAGGTTTTCCTCAGGCACACTGCATATATTGGGATTTTAAATTTGTGCTGAACTCCCCATGAAGTATTCTTTACTGGGAAGTGTGGTGGCTCCTTGGAGTTGTTAACCTGTCCGAAGCAACAAGCAGTGTCTCCAGGGGTGATGTTTGGTTTAAGCCTTGACCTCTTCACTATAATACATGACTCTCTCACCTCACTAACCTAGTATTACAGTTTGTCTTCTGTCCTTTTTAACCAAAGGGAGGATATTTTAATGCTTAATAACCATGTGGAATGATGCTTCAGCATTGGGTAAAATACAGTAGAAAACCAAGTCAGTAATGTTTGATTTGAAGCCCATCGGCTCTGGGTTATTTCCTGAAATGTCACCAACTGTTAAAAAAATTTAGACTTTACAGACCAGCACTGCTTTACATTGCTTCTCTATCTTCAGGTGTCGTGCAACCTCAGCACTTATTTAACTCTAGGATTTTGCTTTCATCCCACTCTCACTGAATCTTTCTATAGATTTTTTTTTTTTTCCTTCTGTTAATGTTCTTCCATATACATCCCCGAAAAGAAGAGGAGGAGGGAAGAAAAATTGTTTGCTCTTTTCCTTGGTGTAGTCTTTTTTGTATTGTTCTGTTAAAGATCAATCCTGGGGTCTGTAATTTCTTTGGATGCTTTCTAAGATGTTAGGGTAACCTATCCAACTTTCGATTTTTCTTTCTTTGAGGCTTTAATTGGTATAAAACTTCTTTTGATGTGGCAGCTATATTTGACTGCATGCATTGTCATTCCCCTAGAGGTCTTTTTTCTTTTACTGGCATCTTATTTTTGTCATCTTTTGTGTATGTTCCAATTTCTTTCTCTAACCTTTAGCAGCTTTTATATTAATCTTTTTAAAATGTGTACTCCTTTATATAATTCTCTGCTGTTTTTTCTTACCAACTTTCTTTTAAATTTCTTCTCCCCTCTACTGTTTGTATAGAAATCGGTTTGACTTTCAACTTTTGCCTTCTTCAATGTATGTCATTTGTACCTAGCATTAAGGTATTTAGATGCTCTTATTTTTCAGTTTTAAGTAGATTTAGATTTACCTTTTATTTCATTATCCTGTTGTTTGATTGTGTCATTAGCTTTGTGTGGCAGAGCTCAACTGGTGTCAAAGAACGCAGAGAGATCTGCCTTCACAGAGTCTATTAAAGAACAGGGTCTTTTTTTTTTTGGTGTGTGTGTGTGTGTCTAATTCCCATGATCAATAGTTTAACTAGTGGCTGCTTCAACTGGCTTTGTCCTGTTGGATTTAGTAACACAGCTTCACTTTCATCAATAATACTAATTCTGCTGCAGTACTTTACCACATGTTGTGTAAATATCTTATTGAACACTGTTGATTTGATCTTTTCCTTTTTGGTGCCCTTTGTACGTTTTATGTTAATAGTACATTTTACATTAATAGTACAGTTTTATGTCTTAACAACGGTTATTGCTACCTGGGGAAGAAACCTGTTGCTAGTATGTCTGTCTTCAAGCTTTAGCATGTACCTTTTTTTTTCTATCATGCCTCTTTTTGGGGCGAGATGAAATAATCTTAATTTGCCATGATGAATAAATACAGACTAATACCAAACAGTTATTTTTGTAGACATACTTGTCTAAACAGGGGAATTCTCTTTCTTGAGGAATCTCAGCTATACCTAGCAAAGACACTAGGAGACCAAAACTCAAAGTAATTGTGTTGCTCTTTATGTGGTGCTGATTAGGGTGGCAGAAATTAATAGATTTTGATTTTAATCATTTCCTTTCCATGCTGGCTTGTATACCATGGTGGACTCTGTCAAGACCAGTTTGCTGTGTTCTCTATAAAAGCTGTATTTGTCTACATTTATTTGCATTTCTAGATCATTTTCAAACCAGAGTTGCTGAATGGTATTTAAACAGTATTATCTCAGTTCTTTTGCCTTTAAGTCTGGGCATGTATCACCCCCTTCCTGTCTTATGCCTTTTTGTTACTTTCTATTAAGCTTGACTGGCTTCTCTCCTTTTCTTCTCATTTGTGTGGGTTCTGCTGCAGTACATTGTCCTTAGATGAGCATTTGTTTTCTTCATTCTTTCATTGTTTTCCTCAGTCTTTGTTTTAACAACCTCAGTCCTTGGGTCAAAAGTGCTGTCAATTAACACCTGCTACTTTCATATGAAATTCTTGTCTATTAAATCCACTTTTTGATGGCTGTAGGATGGAGAAGCTGTGCAAGCTCTTGGGTTCCTGAAGAGCAAGTTATAGAACTTTTTAAAAGTACTTATTTCATCCCTAGTCATGATGATAGTTACAAGCATGGCATGCGCTTCTTGTCCAAAAACCAATACTTGTGACACTTCCCCATTCAATACCCTTAATAACCAACAAAAGCTTGTGGGTTTTGTGCCTATTCCATAGCAAGATTACTAGAACTTTAGGAACATAATACATAACCTAGTTGTCCTACATCACTAATAAATAGCCGTTTGGTTTTTTTAATTTAGTAATATATAAACGATATAATATTCTGATAAACAATAATACATCTTGATATTTGTAATTATTTATATTAACCTAATTATTTTACCATTGGGTAAATAGGTATTGGAAAACTGCGTATTATGAAGTTCTTACAAAGATGCCAATATAGGCTTTTATCCTGCCCTTAAAAAATAAATGTGACTTTTTAAGACTTCTGGAAACACACCTTTGGAGCATAGGTCCTAAAATGACTGTATTTACAAGCTGAATGAAGAGAGGGAGTTAGAAGAATGCTATATGATGTATACACGATACTGTATTTCAACTGTTCATTTTCAGCTTTGGCATATGTATTTATTTGTGTGTTTGGCAGGAAAAGCACTTTTTTCTAAGGTTTTTTTCACATTTCAGTAAGTGAATCATTTTTTTAAATTGTTGCTAGTTAGACATGTTGGTGTTGCATTTTGGTTAGAGTGTTGTTGGCTGTGTTTGAAGCATAACTGTACTTTTAATGGGAGACTTAAATCTGTACTTTTGAACAAATTTTATTTGTTATTTTATAACTTCTTCTATTTGGCATCTGTATTAGACAACACTCATTGTATGCTTCTGGTTTTGGTTTCCTATCTACAAGCTGTGTCTTCTGCTTGAATTTTTAAGAAAGAGATTTAAAAGTCACTGCAAAATTAAAATAGGATTGCCTATCTATGGAGCTGGCAGAAAAAAAATTAAGTCAGATGTTACTGCTGAATTTCCTTTCTTTTAGACAAGTTGATAGAATAAATAGAATAACAACTCTGTTCCTAGTGGTGTTTGCCTTCTCAACAATTGTTTGCCCTTCAATAATTATGTAATATATGTACATGTATCAAATGGAATTTGTATGGAAAGGAAAAATTTGCATTAAATACTCTTATTAACATATTATGCTTAATAGAATTCCATTCAGCTGGCTTGTGAATGTTGTGCAGAAGACAAGATATTAAGAAAGTTTTAAAAGGGCCAGTGTTAATTTTTCTTGTCTATCTCAGAAATCACACAATAAATAATAGCTTTTCTCTAGAAGCCTGTTTAAATGTGGTTTTGGTTTCTTGCACTAGATGTCACTGTAGATACAAAAATCAGGTTCTTCTCCATGCTTAATTCAGATTGAATTCAGATACTTTAAGGCAAAATGATTTGCAATATCTTGACTTTCATTGCTGTTCAGATCTACTAAAATAAGATTATGAGAATGCCAAAGCATTGGTTTAGGAGAAAGTCCTGAAGAACCTGAGTAACTGTTTTGACAGAAAAGCTTCTGAACAACAATTCACAGGTGGGATGAGCTGTAAAGTGATCATGTACGTTCAAAATTATTTCGATTATTTGTCAGTACATTTTTCAACTCTCTTTTTCCAGTGACTGTATCTAGAATGTTTGACAAATTACTTTAGATAAAGCCTTTAAAACATATTTATTTGCTTAACTTTGTTGTAGCTCTGATATTTTAAGGATATAAAAAACAGTTTCTGGGAGAGGTAGTACCTTTTATTTGACCAGGTAATAATAGCTGAGAAAGAAAACAGGCTTTTGGACACCCGGATCTTTCACCAGGCCACTTCTACTATTTGCTTTCTCTTTTAATGGATCTTGCTGTTGAAAAGCCGGTGGCAATGATATGCAGCTTCTCTTCATAACTGGTTCTTTTAACATTTTTCTCTTCGTTAATCACTTCTGTAGATTTATAATTGAATTTCATTATGTTAAAATTTAATTAGTTTATTGAGTTTTTTCCATCTTTTTTTGAGAAAGTTGTCAGAAAGCAAGGGAATGTTTACCGTTCTCAATCCTTGTATAGTATTTACCCACAACTCCTGCCTCCTGAGCAATGACAAATAATATCTAGTTTAGCGCTCAGTTATATAAGGGTTTGTTTTCTTATACCTGGCCTTGTGCATTATTTATTTATTTCCCAAGTGTAGCAGTTATTGGCAGGGGTTGTAGTCTCTACAATCATCTATTCTGGTCGTGAAATTTAAAGTTGGGATAAATTGTCATTACTAAATGTCACAAGCTTCCCTCCTCCAAAGCCTTTACAGGTGGACTTTTTGTTTTTTGGCAGTTTGTTCAGAAGCTGGGACATGAAAACATAGAATTATATGTTCCCCCCTCATCCTCCCTGCTCCCTCTTTTTTTCTTCCTTTTTTTTTTTTTTTTTAAGATAAAATGAATGTATTTCCATCCCGTGATTTTTATGCTGTTGGCCAGCACACAGATTTCTGCTTTGGAATTTGAGTTTGGACGGAGATCATCCAAACATGATTCGCTTTACCTTAAACAGACATTGGTTTTTCGTAATATATTCCTGAACATATACATTTATTAAATGATGCTTATTACTTTAACTGATCACCCCCCTTGCTCCAGTATGGTAAGTATGGTCAATACAGACTGAGAAGAAAGAAAATACAGTAGAGAGAATTTCCTGTAAAAGCAAACTAACAGAAGTTTTTTAAGGGGTTATATGGTTGTCCTGAGATACACATTACTTTTTCTTCAGGAGAGCAGCTCTCATTCCTCTTCACTCACCAGTGATTTTTTTTTTCCAGTGCTTTGCCCACTCTCAGCATTGGCTTGCTGTTGTCAAAGGAAGAAAAAATACTAAATTGGGAACTGGTGCTACTGATCTACTGTAGCTCTTTTCCTAATAGAAACACTATTGAAAGGGTCCCAGCCACCTGGGGAACGCTGAGTGCAGCAGTCAAAAGTAGATTTCAAAAGAAATAGTTGTCTGATTTCAAGTCTGTCTCTGCCACCTGTGTTCATCTTATTAAGAAAACTCTTTTCTCTCTTGCAGCCTCTGCTTGCAATGCCTCCGTGGTGGTCTGCCCACTTTAACTTTCAGTTTCTGCTAGAAGGTTGCAATCAAGAGATGCCTAATGCTACTGATTGGTTTTTATTTCAGTTTTAAACCATTTTTCCCACTTGAAACCACCTGGACTATCAGAGGAGCACGGTCAGAGGCCGCCGTTTCTGAGCTCACCAGCCACGGATTAAGGCAGAGTTGAATACTTTGGTTGATTCAGGCTGTGCATTCCAAAAGAGGCCCTCCGGTTTCTAGGAATAACCATACTCCCAAGTATTTTGCTGCCATCGTCCTTACAACTGGGGCCCTGCATTTGTAGATTATCCAGGCCATGCTTAGCTTTAATCCATCCCTAGGGCTTGTAGGCGGTTTTCAAATGAGAGGGAGTCAGACGGAGTGAGTTGCTTTTGAAATCCTTTCTACAGCTCAGATGCCACTTGTTCAACAATTCCTCCTGGGCATTTGGTCTGCTTTTCTATTAATTTTCTTGTGGCAGGAAGGGGAGCTAAATTGAAAGCAGTGGAAGCTCCTGATTTAGCCTGTAGAAAAAGAAGAAATATAGCCTGAAAGCTGTTTCTTCTAAAGGATCAGCAGAGATGTAGTGAGAAGGAGAAAAGACAGAATGTAAATTCCTCGTTGGACTTGGTTATGGGAGGGTAAAGAAGCATTCCAACATCAACATTTTAGACAAAAACCATACATTTATCTTCAGTCCCTCACAAAGGAAGTGTTTCTAATGGCAATGTGTATTGGATATGAAACGCTAGAATCGTTTTATTCTGCTGGTGTTTTTAGCAGTATCTTTAGGAGCTTATTACTGCATGATTCTGATAGCTTTGAGTATGTGGTATTGTTGTGCACCTGACTTAATGTCTTAATTGGCAGCTGAGCGTAGCCTTGATTCATCCAGCCATACTGCGATAGGAGTGCTGCTGGAGTGATGGGCTTGGTCTTTGTTCTTCCCAACTACAGAGATAGTATTTTTAACGAAATCCACTAAGAGATGTCTAAAACACAGATGGCAGCACAAATCTGCTGCTGTTGTAATCAGGCTGTATTCCTAAACAAAGGAAAGGGCAGGTCCACTTTCTGACTGCCATGTGTCTCTTCAGGTTCGGTCACACTATCCCTCAGTAGCTGGGCTGGGTGGGACAAGCACATGGTGGCAACCAAGCCTATGCATCTTTCTCTGCAACAGACTTTGCTGTTACATTGCTAGTCCTTAAGTCTGTTTTTTCTCCTTGGTATTGTTTCTTACTAGTATGCATAGTCCTACTCCTGGCTTTAATTTCTTTCAATAGTGTTACATTTTGGCCCTGAGGAAGGGACCAATAGATTTAGAGTAATGTGTTACTTTAGATTCTTCTCTACAGAAGTTGAGATGAATTTCTAGGTAAATTATGAACAAAACAGAACTCTAAGTAATTGAAACACTTCTTAATTCTCCCATCCCCCAGGAAACACACAAAAACTGAGCAAGCTTTTAAAATGAAAAAATGTATTGGCTATGAAACTAGGTTGGATCCCTCCCCCCGCCCCCTACAATTCCACAACTCATTCATCATCCAGCTTTAGCAACAAATGAGGTAGGAGTCCTGTAGGTAATAGTCTAGTTCACTGCATTCTCTTGATTCATTCCCAGAGTACAGTCTATGGAATGAATTATTCACGGGTCTTGTAGAAAATATATGATCATGTAATTAAGGACTGTATTGTAATGCATATGGGAGAAGAGGATGAATTAAGATTACCGATTTCTTTTTGTCCCAGCCAGGTCCCTTTCCCCCTTTTAGATACCAGCATGAAGAATACTAAGGGTAGAGTTGCTGTCTCTTAGCTGGAAGGTGTAGTACCTCCTGCTAGGAAGGATCACTAACGGCAACAAAAGTCTTGTTCTCTGCCCTGAATGTTAGTGCTGATACATGTGGACTTATTTTTCCTTTGAGACTAATGTGTGCTCAGTGTGGTCACACGTAGGAGGCTGTGAAGAGGTGAAGCCTGCCCTACTTGAGGCATAGCAAAATGCTATGTGTGCCTCATTTTCTGAAAACGAAGGATAGTTTTCCCTTAAGCCCAAGGTGGTGAGGGCAGAAACCAGCCTGCAGCAGATGCTCTGGCATAGAAAATGGAAGCTTTGATGGTTTAAGTTTTATAAGCCACTGGAAAACAGGATTTTACAGGCTAGTGTCCAGGAAGCTTGAACAGCCAAACAGGCACCTCTACTTACAATTAGCCAAATCCTGCAGTTCTATTCAGGGAATTTTTCTCAGATGTCACTAGTAGTTCTGTCTGTACAAGTTCTAAAGTGTCAAGGAGCAGGCACTGCAACTTGTTAAGTTTGTCCTTGTAACTTCAGGAACTGAGACCAAATTTCCTGAAAAAGTATGTTGAATCCACCAAGGCTTCTAATGGAAATCCTTGCAGCATGTTAAGTGTAGTGGTGCTTTGGGGTGCCACTGCAGTTGTAGGGTTTCTGTGTATTAATAGACAGCTGTGTGTCAGCACTGACCATGTGGCAATTGGTTTTGAGGGAGAAACAATAAAAAATGGAAAAGGTAAGCTGACCTTATGAGAGTAAGAACTGCTCCTCTAATTCCTTTATTGCCTAAAAGAATAGCATTAATTTTCCATCATTTTAGCTTCACTATCTAAGCAGTTTCTCATTTGAGCAGTTCTACATTTTGCATCTGCCTTTTTAATTGACATTCATTTCAGAGAGCTATTGATGCCTGTGTGGGCTGCTGCTGGAGCACCTGCACTTTCACAGTAAGCCCTTCACAACAAAACTACGGTTTTCTGATCATGGTTGTTGCAGACTCTTTAATGGCTTTTCTTGATTGATGAGGGTGATGTGGCCTAAAGCTCTAGCAGACAGCGAAAAATCTGATTAGGAAGTTTCTTCTCGGTTGTGGTTTGCTTTGTGGCTTTGGATAGTAGAAGTTTCTTCCTCTTGGAAGACTAAAGTGTCTTAATTGTACTACACTTTCAGTACAATTAAAACTAAAAGTGTGTCTGGCAGCCAGAGAGATAGTGTTATTTCTTTGTCCCGTTGACTAGAAGAAGACATAGTAGGAATCTGTTGCTTATTTAATGTACATATGCACGAGGAAATCAATATCACCTTTCATAATTGCTGATTATGTAAATAATTTATTGCTTATAAAGGAAGAGTATAGTCTTTAATTTTCAAAAGCATTTTTCTTGAAGTTCTGAGATAGTACAAAATGTAGCTTAGTCACGTCCACAGATCATAAAGTGACAGTGTGTTATATATTTCCTCCTCTCTTCCTCTTGCCGCACAAATAGCATCTACTATTTCTGTGGAAGGTGATTCAAAATTTACTTTGTTTTTCCAGAAACCATGCCTGTGTCAAGCTGAACATAGTAAAACATAGATGAGAAATTTGATATTGTATATATAACTTTATAGAATACAAAAAAGCTTATTTAACAGGCACCCATTAAGGTGGGTTTCACTGATACAATGTGGACCGAAACAGCTTTTCCTAGTTAATGTGCAGGCTGTCACTTTAATGGGAATCTCAAATATTTCAGAATTGTTTACTTGGAACAGAATTGGGTTTTGTTTTGTTTTGTTATTACCCTGGAATTGTCTTATCACTCACAATTAGACACAATCGAGTTTCTTTCAGTTGTTGCTCAGTGTTTTGTCTTGGCTGATCTCTTTGTGATAAGTATTTTGTAAGGGAGTCAGTCAGCAGAGCAAGTGTCCATGTAACCAGTTCCCATCCAAAACATAACAAGCTAAGTACTCAGCTCTGCTTCTCCCTTTATCTTTTAAGGAATTATTACTAGTAAGCCCAAACCAGATTTCACAGCCTTTTGTAAACTTTTTTTTTTCTCCTCTTCTGCCTTTTGTTCCTGTCATCCATACAGTCATGTTGACAGTAAATATTTTTTCGAGCTTTGCAGTGGAAGTGCCTTGCTCCTCTTTTAGTTCTTTGAGTAATATTATACTTTGATAAATCTTTTTACCTTCTAAACCATCAATAACTTTCCTTATGCTGGTGTTTCTAATATTCCCTGGTGTATATTCCCAATATTTCCTAATATTGGCAGGTTGACTATGTATATGCTGGCTGTCTGGAAAAGTGTTGATGAAATGTCTGCCTGTCTTCCAGGAGGCAGTGCAGCCTTCAGAAGTAAGGAGTGGGTCTGTTCCATCTCTTCAGCATGTACTCTGGATAGTTTAACCCATTAACACAAATGCGAATAGCTCTGTGAACGTATCTCTGTTGTTTCCAAATAATTTTTCTGCCACTGTTATTGTAGGTTTTCCACTTGGTCCATAGCAAATTGCTTTATTATGCAGAATTTTTCTGGTACACTTATATATTTTTCCCGTCTGACTATGAGGAAGTTATTGAGACATATAGTATAGGGAATGCTCGGCCCTGACAATCTAATATAACTTAATATCCTTCTCTTTCCACTCCAGCCTTCCCAGAAGGAAATCAAAAATCTTGTCAGCAGTGATTGACTCATCCAATAGAGTCTTGTTAAAGAGAGTGCAGGCTTGGTTTTATTTGGAGGGTAATGTGCTAGTGTTTCAGGTTATCCCTATTTTAGGTACCGAAACATCAGTTAGCGCTTGAAAGTGTCTTAAGTGCTTAATTCCCATTTGTTTTCAGTTGGATTTGGCTGTATGAATACTTTGAAACCACAGGGTTTAGACAGAGTACTATGGGATAGTTAATTTTTTATTTTCCCAAGCAGAGTGTCCTTCTGTGTGAAAGAAGTCTCACTGTTTTGCAGGAGCTTTTTCAGCAAAAGATTTGCGATTTCAGGTGGCTTCTGACCTAGTAGTAGTTCATCCATGAATATCACTGTCTCCACGTCTGGAGTTTTTGTTCTTAGGTAAATGCAGGTGATGTAATTCGACCAACTAGTTCACAACAGACCAGTTAAGGACTTATTAGTCTTAAAAATGTCAACTTTTGTGGAGCTTTTTTGTTAAATATTTACATTTCATTTCTTTAAAAGTCCAGCTTGCAGCCTCTGGACAAACTTGCTGAAGGATTCATTCTGAATGTGTTTCATTAAGTTCTTGGATTTTCTGTATGGCACATTTCTGTTAAAAAATATCTTCCTGCATGAGCACATCTCCAAATCTTTGCTTGCCAAAGGTTGGAATTTTATTTTTGTTTTCAACTGTTTCTCATTTTCCCTTGTGTTCTCATTTTGTGGCTGTGTTCACACAGCATAAGGAAACAAATTTGGAGATGGGTTACATTTCAAAAGATAAAGAACAGCTTTTCAACTTCTTGGATTTTGTAGCAGTTCAAAGGTGCTCAGACCTTAGTTATGAGAAGAAGCAGTCTGATGCCATAAGGAGTGGAATTGGTTTATTACCTCCCCTTAGAAGCTTCTTACCATCCTCCTTCATTTCCATTCCTGCCCTCACGTTACAGTATCAGACTTGTAATTCCAATGGGATAGTGCAATGGTCAGCACAAGGGTTTGGCAAGGTGTTGGTAGGCCAAGAATGGTGCTGGCATGACTCAAGAAGATGCCATATTTGAATCTTCAGGAAAAGCAAAGACTGGTCTCTCCTGTTTTTTCAGTTTGATGTGGGGCTGTTTGCTTTGAAGAAGCCTCTCTGATCAAGAGAAGCAATTCAAAATCCCATACCCTACTCATCGTGGGAAGCTTGATTGCTCTAAGGAACAAGATAAGCTCTCCAGAAGCTTTTAAAAAAAATAATGAAGTCAGAATAACAAATTGCGGATTATGTTTTGCATGAAGGAATGACACATCCTTAGTTGTTGTTGTTTTCTTTTTTCTTTTTTTTTTTTCAATGGCATCCTCCTGTTCTTTGTGCTTCTGCAGCTTCTGTGGTGACAGCTTTTTAATAGGAACTCTGAGAAAATCAGAGTTTGCGATACTGATATGGTAATTGCTCTTGCAATAATAATTTATTTACTTATTACATGCTGAAGGGACACCTGAATTTTGGGGGGAAAAAAAAAATTAATCTTAGGCAGAGTGACTATCACATAACCGAGAATTATCTCTGTTAAAGAAGAGGAGTATATAGTTTTGTTTTTCGGGTGTTCATTTGAGTTGTTGATTGGCCCCTATAGGAATGAGCAGGTCCATTTATCTTCTTTGTTGCGTATATACCAACTCAATGTTTGTAAGGAAAGCTTTTTCCATTGAGAAATGCAACTGATAATGTGGCAAATACAAAGTCACACTTTGGGTAGCTGTTTATGTAGATGTTTAAAATGCCCACCTGAATTACAGTAATCCCCCTGCCATTTACTTCTATTTACACAGTCATTAATTATGTGAGCGCATCGTGGTCTCTCGTTACTTCTTTCTCTGGTTTCAGTCAATGGAGAGATGACTGCAAGATCCAACGTGGAGTTTTGAGATGCGAAAGGAAGGAGAGAGTGGTCTGATGGACCTTGATTGGTTTCAGAGTCAGGGTCATATATAGGTAGCAGAGCAAAGGGGCAAAGGAGGATTTTAATGTTAAAGATTCCTTCAAGCCAGGGAAATTGTATCTTATTGTATCCTTAACCCAGGGAAATCTGAGAGGGTTTCTTCCTGAGGAATTTTCTTGTGGCCATTTTCCTTTCAACTTCCAGTCTCTTAAGACGTAAATTGATTAGCTGAATTTAAGACACTCATTAAGACACTTAATTGAAATATGCCTGGGAGAGAATTTTTGGTTATATTTGGTTTTATGTTTCAATCTCTGTAGTTTTGTCCAAGTATAAGCTGCTTTAGGTAGGAAACAGAAAATTTTTTTCTATCTTTAAAATAACATACTTAAATGTTTAATGCCAGATTGGTTTTGGTAAAGCACTATCAAAGTTTTTTCTGAATTTAACAAGTAGTATTCAGAGATCATAAGCTTATGTTTACCAGTGAATCTTTTGGTCTTGATTCACCTGTCAACTGGTTTTATTAAGAAAGGACGCTGTACATGTTAAATTCAAGCTGACTTCAATGTCACATAGTCCTGGTTGGCAACATTTTTAAAAGATTTTTTTGATCTGCTCCTGACAGTTCATGTTACTGAAGCATTTAAATTAATATTTCAACCACCTAGTCTACTTTTTATCGAAATAAGTAAAAACCAGATGCATTATTAGGTCTTATTTAACTTCTGGAAATAGGAATCTCTTAGTGTTTTGGCTGCCTCAAAGGCTTAGGGTTGAACCAATGGATTTGCCCTCCATCTGTTGCGGTTGGTGATATTTGCTTTGCTAGTCATTAGAAGTCACTGAAAAGTGCTCCATTGTACTGCATATCAGTGTGTTAATCTTTTATTTTGAGTTCATTTACATAGTGGGATGAATTCCCTCCAGTAGATCTATAATTGTGAGATGTAGTAGTACCTGTCAGGAGTCGCTGAGGATTCAGGTGAGAGCCAAGACTGCCAGGGTACGTAGCATTTGTGCACTAATGTTCTCAATCTCAGTAGGGTTATAAAAATAATGAAAAGCTTTGCCACTGAAGAAAAAAAACTTGCCTCATTTTTTACAGAATGTAAAAATAACAAATATCATTCCTCCTTTGGTGGACATTACTTTCTTTTTTGTTATTTTGTATTAGCTAGCAAAAAGTAGTCCCCTGCAGGTTTTTCTGTGAATGCAAAAAAAAATGACAGCTATGCAAGATAGGGTTCAAATCAATCAGCAAAGTGTAAAGGTCAGTGATTGCTTCTTGAGATTTGGGTAAATTGCTTTGCATTTTCTCCCAAAACATAGAGCAGGTTTGTATCTTTAAAGGAAGTGTTATTTTTCTGTTAGTAGTTCGTAAAGCTGTGCTAAGTTACTCTCATTGGCTAAATGGGCCTTAAATTTCAAAAATACTTAAATATGGAAAAACTGCAGTCTGCCAAGAATGCTGTAATATACTGTAGTCTAGGTTGCATAGATGGCAAGAGTTTCCCCTCCCTTCATTTTTATTTCCCATTCAGTTTTAGCTGAACTTATAAAAAATGTGATGGGAACTTTACACTTCAGTCAATATTTGGAATGTCTACCTTGGCTATGAAAAATGATTTAACTTTTGAGGTGTGTGGATTTTTATTTTTTTTTTTTCTTCCATTAGATATGCTATTTCTTCTGGCCATGATGTTAGGGACTGATGCTGCATTATAAATTTCATAGTATAGCTTGTTTTTACATAATTGATTTTTAAAGGGCACTTTGCTTTGATACAAACAGTACATGTTTCTCATAAGTATATTTTGGGGTTTATACTCTTGTCGTCTTGTCCTTTTCCCCCACATCTTATGCGTGTTTATCCTCTTTGTTTGACCTACTCTTTTATTTTTTTCCCTGTGGATGTTTTCATCTTGCTTCACATCTATGCACGTGATTCATTATTGTTTCTAGTTAAAATTGAGGTACTTCTAGTATGATTATATTTCATGCATGTGGCATGCCCTTATGCTGTTCTTTAAAGCAGTTAAATTACTATATTGGGCTGTTTCAAATTAGAATGACTTATTCATTTTTATTTCATTGTTAAAATTGTGACATAAACTATAGATTCATTAAATGTAATTAAAGGACATTTCCTGTGTCCCTTCTCCTGACTTTCAGTCATTGTACTGTAAATGCTGCAATTTAGAGAATGCAAGTCAACTGATAATATGCTATATATATGTATACAATTTTAATTTATATTTATATATAGATATATATATATCTTATATACTGTTAATGATAGAATTTGAGTTGATTTTTAGATAGGGTTTATTTCAATGGAATTTGAATTTAGGGAAGATGTGTATAGTCGCAAGGGAAAGTTTAGTTTCCGCAGCTGAATTTCCCAGCTTTACAAAAGAAGAGCATCGACAAGCCCAGTGACTGCCTGACGTACCAACAGTTGCTAATGCCATTTGTGCCAGCTTAAAGCACCGATTATTTTATGCTTTGGGTACACATAATCAAACTGATAGTTTTTAAAGGGCACTTTATTCTGTCTTTTTGTAGCATCCTCAAATGTTTGCCTTGAGATCAAAGTGAATATACTTTTTGCGTTTTCTGACCTTTTAATAGTCCTTTAATTTGCATTAAAAACTTCATGTAAGTGACAACTTGTATTTGCTGTCACTGACCTAGTAAAACCTAACACGTTATTTCGGGGGGAAAAAGGTAAGATGATTATACCTTTGTCAATTACTAGAAAAGTCATTATAAACTCTATTTTCAAGATGAAATGAAAGAAAAATACTGTGCTAAAATACTACCTGGCAGAAATAAACATTTAAAGCTAAATGCAAATGTTAAATTCAGAACTGCTCCTCTGACCTACGTTCATTATGCTGAAATAAATTGTGGAGGGACTCAAAACCTTGACTCATTGCCTCCTGAACAGCTTATATTTGCTGGACTAGCAAAGAGACTTTATTTTCAAGAAATGCTTTTCTTGTGAAGACTTCTTTAAAATGTTTTATTAATTTCTGCCATATGTGTTTCAAAAATTGGAACAATCATAACTGCCTTCTTCCCTGTGAATCTGTTGTTTCTTAAATGGCTGTTCCCTCTTTCATTAATAGTCACAATGTTGTCTGTAGTCTGTGATTATTTCTAGAGCTTGTTGGTCCTGGTTTGTCTGTTCAGCACACACTGGGTCTGGTTTTGTCCCCTGCTAGAAACAGCTACCGGACTCGGTCTCATTTCTGTGGGTGTCATTAAAGCACTGGACCCCGGGACACAGAGGAAACTATTTCCTTAATTAGACAGTGTGGAGATTAGAATTTAGATAAAATAAAAGGGGTTATACAGAAGATGTGATGGAAGCGGTGGTACTGGGAGGGGAGAGAAGATGATAATAGGGGTTTTTATGCGAGGTGGCGTTGGAGCTCACTTTTCAGCTTGATCAAGTTTCAGAATTTCTTTACGTGTCTTAACTGGTGAAGTTTGTTGATATTAAAGCTGGGAGACATAATTTGTCTAGCGGAGCATGTCACAGAGGATGGGACGACTGTAAGGATTAGAATAATAGAAGGGTGATTGATGGTAAATAGTTTGCACTGCAAAAGCATTGGGACTAATAAGAACTTCATACACCATGGAAGGGGAGGAGGATGGTGTGAGGCTTGACTGTCATGAGATAGTGTGCCCGCATGAAACACAAATGAAATCTTGGAAAAATCAGGTGTTTTGTGCCGTGGGTGGAAAACAGGGTTGCTGTTGTATATGACGCTCTCAAAATTGCATATACACTGGGCACATGGCATGTAAGTCATCAAGGTCAAAGATGATGTTCTTGAGAGAGGATGTGTTAAACACCAGGGTAAGGCAAACCAGGTGACATGAAAGGAGATGCTTGGAGTTGAGCCCGCTGTGAGCACAGTCAGGAGAGTGGCCGTGACTGTGGTCAGTAACTACATCAATGAATTAATGCCGGAGAAGGATAATAACTATTTCAGCTGAATGTCGATAGTGATGCAAAATACACTGGTATGAACTGACTATTAGTTCAGACCAAATATTTGAAAACAATTTACGTTCTGTCATGGATGAGAGCCTGAGTGTAATCTATACAATGATCAATTATGGTATTTAGGAACTGTACTTGGTAACGTAGGAGGTTGCTTTCAGTTCTTTTTCCTCAGGTAAGAGAAACGTTGTTGGCGTTTTAAGTAGAGGTAAAAATTCCTGAAATTTTGCTTAAATTACAGAACTAATCAAGTAAGCTTTCTTGTGTTTTCTAGGGTTACTGGAAACTTTACTATATTTTTAATATGCTCGCCTCTTAATATTGCAAGCACAATTTCAATTGTTGGCTGTGTCTTCTTTGTAAATATAATAATTAGCATGCAGTTCAGTAGAAAATTCAGAGGAGTAGTCCATCTGTTTGTTTATCACTTTTCTTTCAGAACAATTAAATCTAGAATTATTCAGAGAATTTCTGTAAATAGAAACAGAAGTCTTTCTGCAGTGTATTCCTCTTAAATCTTGCTATTTTTAATCCATTAAAACCCTCTCCAAACATTAGGACTGTACCACCCAAATAATGGGAATAAGCTTTGAGTGGAGAGTGACAGTTTGTATTTAGAAGGGAAAAAGAAATAATGTGGAGATGGAACTGGGCCACAGTCTCCAGCTGTTGTGCACAAGTGAGTTTACAAGACTTGCCTTTGTTGGAGCTCTTTGGTAGATCTTTGACTTAGTAACAGGTTGCTGTTTCACAAGCATTTGCTCAAACACACAATAGAAACATGCCACAGGTTTGGTGTCAGTCTTGAGGCTTTAGCAATTCTGAGTCACGCAGAATTGCATGCAAGTTGAAGTCTAAGACCCAAGTTAGGTGTTTTTATAAAGGACAGTTATTGTTTGTCAGCGCCATATGGAATGTAATATATTTGCAAACAACATTTTCATAGCTTACATAGAGGGGGATTGTGTGCTCGAAGGATCATCTGTCTTAGATAAGTAGGCAAAAAATCCCCTGTTTAAGAAGAAAAAGGAGGGGAAACACGATGATAGTATTTTGTTCATTTGCACTGAAAGCTTTCATATTTTACGAGAGTATTTGATTAATGTAGATAAACACATAAGTGTATGGAGGGTGATATAGGAATAATAAAAGCATCACATATCTCAATAACATATCTGGAAAATATTTGTAATTCTAAAGATAAATCATTCTGTGGAATGCACAAGGGATGCATACAATAATAAGATAATATTTTGTTGATCTTGGGTTCCTGATTATTGGATAATTTATTTAGAGTGTCAAAGCAGTATATTAATATGGAAAACTGTAGAATAATTTTGCTTTACTTCAATTGTTTGATGGAAGCTCGAGTAATTTATTCAGGTAAACAATTCCTGGGTTTTGTTCTATAAAACCTCACTGATGTATAATTTAGCTTGTTTGGCTTTATAATATGATGACAACCTGCAGCTAAATGCAAAAAGGATTTACAGGTTAACAAAGTTTAAGTAAAAATTGTTTGTGCTGATAAATTGGAGTTTAGTTTTCTTAGTTGTTGGATTGTGAGGGGGATCTGCACAGGTTTTTACTGTCTAATGCAAATTAAATGTCGTGATTTTTTTTTTCTCTATATAAAGCATGCAGTGCACGTTGTTATTAAAATATAAAGCTGTGAATGTAGATAACACTGGTGGCATTGCTGCACTTTGTGCAAAAAAATCAGAAAGCTACATGTTAATAGAGGGGATATGATGTGAATGAAAACACAGTGGTTATAGAGTTGTTTGGTGAGACTTATCGAAACTAAGAAGGAAAAAAAGGAAGGACTAGGTAGAGACGGACAACAAAAACAGTCCTCAAAGAATTTTTCCTGCTATTTTCTCAAAACATCAAGAATTATGAAAGGTTCTGCACATTGAGAGGTTGGGGAGGTGGCCAGGAAAGGAGGCATTTCTCTTCAGTTGGGAGTGCTGCTTCCACATTTGCCACTTCTCTGCACAGATCTCTTGAAAGGTACTTCACCAAACCAAAAAAGCTGCATAATGGGTCATTGGGTGATTATTATATTTTTTTTTTCATGCCACAAATCCCAGTTTAAAGTAGTAAGAATTTTCTTACTCCCTTGGCAAAGGATAGAAACAGTTCATTGTATCAAAAAAAGTATGTGTGAATGAGAAGTGTTTTCTTATGTTGATTTTTACGCATAATGGCTGAAGAACACATTGCTGTGAGAATGTTTTTGAAGTAAAAAATTAACAGGAGTCAAAAGGGACTGAGAATTTTTATTGATAACACAAATTTCTAAGGTATATTAACTGATTTTTTTTTTTTTTTTTTTTTTTTTTTTTTTTTGCTGCGTGTTTGGACTCGATGATCTCAGACGTCCCTTCCAACCACCGAGATTCTGTGATTCTGTGATAATATACATTAAGACACTAGGAAATCTAGTTTTGAATCAGACTTCAAACATTCCCATCTTTTATACTGTTGTTAAAGAAAAATGATACCGGCTCAGATTAAATACCCCCATAAGTGAAGTAGGGTTTATTCAACAGTACCCAATTTTGGAATAAAAAACAAGGCAAATGGGTAGCAATCCTTCCTCAAAAAACTTCCTATTCTTTCTGTGTTTGTGGTTCTGGAAGCTATGGAGCCCCGGGTGATGGTTACCCTATGCCTTTGCCCACAAATACTTCCTTTTTATCATCATTTCTCCAGTTGTTTTCTTGCATTTGTGTTATTTATTGGTGCCCGCAATGCCCTTCAATTTAACAAGGCATTGCTTTTTAGTTGTGAACTCCTGAATAATTTTCTTTTTCTGCTCTCCTAATTCTGTGATCTGCTGCTATTTTTTTTTTCTGTAGGCATGAAAAATTTGTTTCCAGTGATTTAAAGGGAATACAAAGTGTACTGAATGCATAACTGGAGGAAAAGCAATTAAGAGTTAACAACTTCCCTTGTGTACAGTTTACATCTGTATATTTTATAGAGAGCTTAATGTTAGTGCTGGGCCACTGAGTATCTTCAGACACTTTTGTGAACTTAGGATATAATAGCATATTTTCAATGAAATCAAATGCACCCAAAGTACCTGTTAGTGAAAGAATCTGCTCTAGTATAGTTTGGTTAAATATTAATGCAAAGACTTTTGCTATTGCACATTTTTACCCATAATTTCTTTCATTTGGTATTAAGCGTTTTTGCATAATTTAAATATAGACATCTGGACAATTTACTTAGCCAGCATAATGTTATGTTTTACTGAAAGTGTCTGCACAGTGTATTCTCAGGACTGTGTGCCAGCAGCTAACTCTTCAATATTTAAATAAAAGAATCGAGTTTTTTGCATTGGAAAGTGTAACAGAAATTAAGCTTCTCCAAGAGGTTCTGTTCATTAAAAGGGCAGTGTACTAATTATGTGTATTCTTTAATATGTGCTGGGCCAGTAGTAGCATATGTTTCACTTTAGTGGTAGGTTGGTCAAGAAATGTTAGAAATGTCTTTTGGGCTTATTTCTTTTTTTTTTTTTATTTTGTTTTGGTGTGCTACTGGTTAAGAAATTATGTGTAATTTTATTTTTGTGTGTGCATTTACAGAAGTACGTTTAAAGAAATCTTGTGTATCTTAGAGGTGCTATTTATGGTGGGCAGTTGTATACGATGAAGATTTACTCTACAGCTCAAAAAAGTACTTTATACAAAGATTTTGTTCCTTTACTACCAGCACATATCTTAGCTGTGAGCTTGGAAATGCCTCCGTATCAGTCAATATAGCAAACTTCATACATCAGTGCAGAAGGGATGAGATTTCATAATAGCTCTTACGTCTCTCACAAAATTGTTAATGAATTTACTGTATCAGAGTATTTCTGACTGCCGAGCCTGAGTTGAATTCAAAGAGACCATCATTTAAATATATAATATGTTACCCTTATTTTAACTTTGACTCAAGAAAGTGTTTTCTTATGTACTGACTTGGAATTATTTTCTAAGTGTCTATTCTTCAAATGAGTAGCGGCTCCTAAAGAAGAAAATCTCTTTTTTTTTTTTTCTTTTCACACGGTAGCCATTTATATTAACTGAAGTGCTCCTTTGTGGATAATACTTGGCTTGCTTTATTTTTGACAGTCTATGAACGTATCTTAAATACTGAGGGATTATGTGTACAATTTTCTGTTCAAGGATAATTCAAGCTAAGATGCATGGGGTACGTCCAGCTTTCTTAAACTGTACCTTGAGGTTTTCATAAATTTTCTGAATTAGTGTTTTTTTTAATAGGGACAGTGACCTTTCCTGCTCTTGTCACTTGACTTACGGATTCACTGCTTTCAAAATTATGTTTCACGAGTGAAAGTGAATCAAATCACTTAAACCTAATAATTTCTCTGCCTTATAATATCTTATAGACCTTCAATTTATTTCAAAAGACGTCTGTCTTCCTTTGGAAACACTCTTCCTATGCCATCGAGGATGAAAGAGGGGCAATTTGACTACTTCTTTCTGGCCTTTTCTTCTCTTTGTCTCACTGTGGGAGAACAGAGTAATAAAGATCTATTTTTGATGGGGTTTCTGTGGTTTCCATGTGGGGCAAAAGGGCACAGTTCGGTGTTTGGAGACTTCCTTGCAGAAGCAAAATCTGGCATTAAATTTTAAGCCAAATGACTGAAGTTTAGCAGTTAGTCCAGATACCTGATTAAGATTCAGGATTGTTAGTGAATCGTGTCTGAAGATAAAAGCTAATTTACAGCAAGTATTAAAGAAAAAAATATATTTGTAGTTAATCTCAGTTGCTGTCCACTGTGTTTATTATGATGCTTCCATCAACAGGATGCATTCTGTCTGTGAATGGTAGTCATTAAAAAGATAAGGATTTAGAAATTCAATTCATTTGTGTTCTTTAATTTTAGATATGAATAAATAAGCAACACACCTATTTTAAATCACAATTGTACATGTTTTATTTCTGAGTATAATAAAAATGTGTTGAATATTAAAAGACTGGAAAATGGAGAATATATTTTTTTCTTTATACGTAATTATTTGTGAGAGATTTTTCTTGCCCAGTGATAATTTCTTTGCCTCCTGGGATGTCTGTTTCTTCCTCAGTCAGGGATGCTGGCAAATGCTTTGTTATGCTGGGGAAAAATGTTCAGCTCTTAATATTTTATCAGTTCCATTGGGCCGAAGGTGCCAACAGTTGTGTAAAAGGCTACCAGTCCTCAGTGTTTTAAGTCTTCAACCTCGTCATACGGGAACATTACAAATTATGTATAACAGTAGATGCTACTCAATAAATATTTAATATGTGATAGGTATTTTTGACTGAAATTACTTTCTCACTCAAAGAATGATTTAAGCTGTATTTTGGGGGTTTATGAGGTGACATGTTTATAATATCAAGGAGTAGCCGGGTGCAGTTTGAATGTCAGAGCTGCAGGGTAACATGAATCACAGCTTTTTTCCTTTCTTTCCAAATGCTGAAAAACTTTTAAAATTCATCCATGACCAGAATGGGATTTCCTGGTTTTGTTTTGGAGTGTCTTCTGTACGTTGTGCCATCATCTCATCTTCCCAGGCGTATCCATGCTTAGAACTGTTTAAACAGTATCAATATTGATGATGTTTTATACTGTGCAGGGAAATCAAATACTGCATCTGTTTTCTTATTTCAGATCTGTCAAGTTGCTGTAGTTGGGAAAATACGTATAACAATCTATCTGTTTTTTCCTACAAACAGTGTAGTGTCTTGGCTCTGGAGAAGGCATCCTGATGGCTTGGAAAAGTAGTAGTCATGCTGCTGTCAGAAAAACCTCTTTTCCTTGTTTACTAGCGGCAGGAGAAAAGTGTGCGTCTTATAATACACAGATACCATACTTGCTGACGCTGCCTCTCCTTCCTGGGCTGTCAGCCTTCCTTGGCTTGTAAAGGCTGAGCTGTTTTAGGTAGAAAAACATATTCATTTTGAAAGGCAGTATGTATATACATTCACAGTCTCTGTTGCTGTTGTCTTCCAGGCCTAGAAACCAAGAGAGTTTGTTTCAACTCTAAAAAATTAACTTTATAGGTACTAAAACACATTTAAAAGCTATGATTAATTTCTTATTTATTATGTAGACTGTCTGATAAGTATGTGATATTTTATCCAAGGTTGAAGTCTTCTGCTTGCTGAATGATGCCTCATCCTATAGGTGGCTGTGCAATGTTGCCCAAAGAAATTTTGAAGAATTGAAATTATATTCTGTAATTTATTTACTATTGTCAGTGCCTACTTTACATTGGATGATGTTTTAACTGCTTAGGCTTACTAAATTTTCAGATGCCTGGGGTCTTTATTGTGCAAGGTTCAGTTTATTTAAAGGGTTGCCAAAGAGTTGTCATTTTCCTATTTTTTAGCCATACTGAATACTGAGGAGTTTTAAATTCTTACCATTATGCAAGGTGTCGCATAGCTTGCTTTTAGACAACATTGCTTTGTTATGCTCTTGATTGATCTTCCTTATCTGGTATAATTCAGCTGTTTGTCTGGTTTCTTTCAAATAACACCTTCACAGATTTCCTGAACAGCAAGCCTGGAACCTGTAATGGAAATATAAAAGTCACATTTAAAACATGTTGGATTTTTTTTTTTTTTTTTTTAAAAGCCTTTTTTTGGGGGGGGGTTATTGTGCAAGGTTCAGTTTATTTAAAGGGTTGCCAAAGAGTTGTCATTTTCCTATTTTTTAGCCATACTGAATACTGAGGAGTTTTAAATTCTTACCATTATGCAAGGTGTCGCATAGCTTGCTTTTAGACAACATTGCTTTGTTATGCTCTTGATTGATCTTCCTTATCTGGTATAATTCAGCTGTTTGTCTGGTTTCTTTCAAATAACACCTTCACAGATTTCCTGAACAGCAAGCCTGGAACCTGTAATGGAAATATAAAAGTCACATTTAAAACATGTTGGATTTTTTTTTTTTTTTTTTTTAAAAGCCCTTTATTGGGGGGTGGTGGTGTGTGATACTACAGAGAATAAGCTACATTAAGTGTGGTTTTGAATGAGGAGATAGAGTGGTGTTTCTTGCATATCCTAATAAATAGACTTTCTTCCTTTACAGGAACAAACCTTGGCTCTGAGGAAGGAAGGGATAGGTGTTGTGTTAGACTCTGAACTGCCTCATCTCATTGGCATTGATGATGATCTTCTCAGCACTGGTATCATCTTGTACCACTTGAAGGTAAATACACATCTGTGTTGTTATAACCTTTGTCTCCCTTGTGATTTTTTTTTTTTCCAGTATAAAAATTGTAGTATTAATTTGGTATCTAAATATAGTGCTCATTACAATTCTCCACTATAATAAGAAAAGCTCATTATGTTTGCCCACTATAGTAAGAAAATCTCTTAAGAGGTTGCAACTGATTCAATTAAAATATCTCTTCATTTACTCCTTAGGTTTATCCTCAGGGTCAACTGATTAACCAGAGATAGGTGTTTTATATTCCTAGCTGTGTATACTGGTTTGTCACTCATTGCGTTGTAAAGCTTGACATGAAATCCAAATCTAGATTAATTGCCTGAAAACTACAAAGGTCTATGCAGGACAGTTGAAGCTTGAGTTTGCTAATAATACTGTATAATGACTGTGAAAGCATTCTAAAAACGCTACCTGGTTTGGTTTTTGTTTTTTTTCCAAGTATGTTTAAACATATATTTTGTTAGTCTGAGAAAGTGGAAGGATAACATATCCTTGTGGGGCAGAAAGGGAGATTTCAACTTAAAATAATGTATGTTTCTCTCTTAATTAGGAGGGCCAAACATATGTTGGCAGAGAAGATGCTATGACGGAACAGGATATTGGTATGGAATTTGGCTTTTTTTTTTTCCTTTCTTCAGCTGTTTTTCCTTCTGACATCCCAATATGTGAACAAAGCTTCATAATTCTTTTTCCCTTTTTCAGTTAGCTTTCTGTGTGTTCTTGCAAAAATTTTAATTTTTAGAAAATCTGAGAGCTGAATTGTATGGGATTTGCTTCAAGGAGCAAGGCTTCTAAAATAGCTTGTAGGCTTTAATTTATTTCTTGCTTCTTTTGAAATAGTGTGTGAAAATGCCACCCTTTTTCATACGGCACCTGTGCCAATTACTACATAGTAATTCTCTTAATCTTTGTATAACAGCAGTGGTGTTACATTGTTGTAGATAAAGCAGTCTTTGGACTTTGGATTTGAGTAGAAGAAAATTCTAGAAGTTGGTAAAAAGTAGGTAGCCAGTTTCTACTGATTTTTTTCTACTCACTTCCTATCAAAGTAACAAACTGCCAGATGTGGACTACCCTGTCACATAGATTACTTGAAGGCAGTTCCATTAAATAAACTGGGTCCTTTAATTCTCAAGTGAGAGATTGAGAGTCCATTAAATTAGTCTGGTATATTTTGTGTGTCAAAAGATGTCTGGATTAAAATTTCTATATAAATTTCATTAAACTCGAAAATTTGCATTGTTTTGTGGCATTAAACAATACAGGTAGAGATAATCATGCGTTAGTTGAAGAAGAGGTGGAGAATAACATAAGGGATTGATAAAGGGCCTGAATATAATAGAACATAAGAACCTTATGTCAGCCACTCTTGTTAGTCTACAATCACAGATTATATCCTGTTTTGTCAGATTTAAGCACGGTTACTTTAAGGTCAAGAAGCTTTCATTATTTCCCAGAAACCAGTCAAACCCCCCTTGTCTCTACAAAGACATAAATTATTCTCTACTGTTTGCTATCAGAAGGAAAGAAGCATTTACTAGTCTGGTGCTAAAACATAGGGGGAAAGAACTCTACACCAAAAAAACCCCAAGTGACCCAACACACTTCTGTTTCCACTACGATAAAACAATAAACAGCCTCAACATTTAAGGCATGCCGGATGTGATGAAGGAAGGAAAAAACATTGTCCGGAATAAAGAGAAAAGATATTCTCAAATATGTAGTGCAATATGTCCTTAATCAATTAACGTCAGCATGCTAACCTTACTAGTTGTTAAGAGAGTAATTATGGTATTCTATTTCTTTGTATTTAGTTCTTCATGGCCTTGATTTGGAAAGTGAGCATTGCATCTTTGAAAATCTCAACGGTACTGTGAATCTAATACCACTGAATGGAGCGCAGTGTTCTGTGAATGGTATTCAGGTTACAGAGGCCACGCACCTAAACCAAGGTATTACCTAGTATAATGTTATTTTTTATACAGCATCCTTCTTACTAGCAACAGCACTGAAAAAAATCTTGGTGTATATGAAGGGGTTATTGTTTAATTGGTTTTAATTCCGTGTGTTCTCAACTCCAGCAGAAAGCTATCAGGAGAGGCATGGAGTTTTTGTTCTGTCCAAGAATTGCCATGTGGTGAAAAGGGAATTCTTTACTAATTTAAGCCACTTCATGATCTTGAGTATGAATTGATAGTTACCTTTTGATTTTGTTCAATGTTACACACAAAGTGAGCTCGCTGCCATATTGCTTAGGTTCCTGTGATATTAAGCAAAAGAATATTGGTCTCCATAGGACTACAATCCTGTCAGAGCCCCCCCTGCTCCCCTCCCTGAGCTCCAGGCTGGTCCTACTTAATGCTCTCTTGCCAAATCCTCTTGTACAGCAGGAGATTCGGCTGGAGTATCTGTTCACTGCAGCTGTGGGGAAATGACAAAAAAGGGGAGGCTGACCTTTATGGAGAGAGTTTAGAGAATTAGAATTTTAATATAAAAGCTTTAAAATCTGGAAATGAAAAAGGAGCTGGGACAGCTGGGAACAAAGGTGTATTGTATTGGCCTTAACGGGCTGGCTACCAAGAAAGCTGGTGGGTGCTGCAGCAGAGGTTCAGGGTGTTTTATCTTCCAGGAGCACCCAGAATAACTTTCCTTTTAGCAATGAGCTGAAGACCTGTAAGACTCTGACACAGCTCAGCTGCTGAAAAACAATGTCACTGCATTCCTGGAAAGAAGCTTTCAGAGGAAGTTTATTCTGACAAAGGAAGAATGCAGTATTGAACAAGGGAAGTCTCGCATCTTGTCTGAACTCAAACAAGTGCTTCAAAATCTCTTTTAGAAAGTAAGGAGTTTTGGTGTAGAGGGGGAATGCTGATTTTGTAAAGTGTCTATTTCTTTGTGCCAAAGGAGAGACACATGTGCTTGTTTCTGTCTGGAAAAAAAAACAACCCAGCCCCCTTTGTCTTATGTTTGAGTAAATACCATTGATAAATTGTTAGCAAAAACCACTGTAAACGGTGAGTTGCAATGACTCATATTTGCTTTATTCTATTGCATTTCAAAGACAGTAAAGGTTTGATGTGCCTCAGAAGAAAGTGAGAGTTTGGATGCTATTTTCCTCATCCAGGCATATGTAACAATTTGATTTTTGTATCGTAAAGAGTGTAAATGTGATTTTTTTTAATTTTTTTTTTCCTCCTGTATTTCTGTCTAAAGAAATTTGCAATTCAAAAGCAGGGGAAAGGGTTGCTTTGAGTTACTAAATTGGGAAAAAGAGCTGCATAAGCTGACTTGTAGCCTGTGTAACCAGACTGGTGCTGAGAGAAAGGTGGCAGCTGTGACATCAGGTGGGCAAAATTGATGAAATAACTAGTTTTAACGACTTGTGTGCAATCCATATATCTGAGCTGTATTAGCATTTAGTCTCCCAGCATGAAGTGCCAGCCTCCTTAAATATCCGCTTTAGGTAACGCTGATTAACTGCTGATATATTTAAATGTTTCCGTTCATCATTAATCACTGTTCATTTGAAAATATGTTAAGTTTTTAGACTGTCATGGAGTTTAAAAAAAAAAAAAGTATAGTAATTAATTAGTACTTCCTTCTACAGATTACTTCCACCATTTGCGAATTCTGGCCTCCCTAGCCTTTTTGTGTAAATGTAACTCACCACAATATTTTTTTATTCTTAAGAACCTATGGTATGATTTCTAGAGGTAACTGAATTAATATTCACAGTTAGAGCTTGTCCTTTACCTTAAATTTATCCTCAATTTAAATCAAGTTTTCAGTTTTTTTAGGCCAAACTGCCAACCCTTCTCTACTTAATGTGACCTCCCACTACTTGTTTTTTATAGTTCATTAAGAAAAGAAAACCTTTTCGAAGTTAAAAAGTGAGTTTTAGAAGTTGGTAAGATCTTAACTATAGATACATTTGTTTGTGTAGTTCCAAAATAATGCTCTGTGTAGGTCAGAGATGCCTGATGACATTCAACACTCACTCATCTTACAATAGATATATATGTATATGTGTGTGTATATATGTATGAAAATTTCTTTTCCCTATGCTGTCTGGTCATTTATTTGTTGGTGTCAAACACTTAAATTGCAAGATCAGAGTTCAGCAAATGATAAAGACTTTTTTGCTTAGTTTTTATTGTTGTTCTAAGTACTATCACTGTATTTGACAAACTTTTTTGCTTTGCCATTTAACAGTCAAGGAGAATAAGAATTGTTGCTTACAGTAAATAACTGGAAGGCAAACCCCATAGCAAATCCAGTTATGTTTCCATGGCAACATTTATGCTGCACTTTGTGTATTTGCATTCCGATGGATATTTGCATTCTGATACAACACCTGACACTTGAACCTGGTGCTCAGGAAATATTTGACTGCACAGTTTTGTCCAGATTTTTTTTTTTCCTAAAAAGTCTTTGGTGTTGATGCTTATCAAAGTTCTGTCAAGTGGGAATTAAGACTGTAGAGTTTTTCTTCGATAACAGAATAATATAGAAATGATTATAGGATTCAGAGAAGTGCTGCAAGAGAAACCAAGAAGTTGTTCATATGATCAGTCATCTGAGCTTGACTGTCATGTGCCTGCTGTTAAGCCTCTCTCTCCTGTTCTCTTTTAAATTTGTGAGGCTAGAAGTACATATCTGTAACTGTATTCATTCTGAAGTTTTGATTCATTTATTTAAGTTGCTTCCAGTTGGTAAAGTGCTCAAAAATGTTTACAATTAACTATTTTTATCTTCATATGAAAGTAACTTAAGTAATTTCGTAGAAGTTTTCACTGTCACAAAATCTGCCTCCAGGCAGTCAGCAAGAGTGGAACAGATAAATGTTTGGGAGAACTGTGAACAGACGAAGCAGTGATAGACCAAAAACAGTTTTAGCCCTTTCACTGCAACAGTCATGACCGTCAGGGACCCCTTTTAATAAGTTTGCATACAAAGTATGCCCAGCACACTTCTCGAATGAGGGGTCATCATATAAATTAGAGGTGGTATGACTTTGCAATACAAACCTACCTACAGATTTATGAAGGGTATTTTTAAAATTAGACTGTTCACGTGGTCAAAAATTGAGTTGTTGTGTAGACAGCAAGAAGTAGTGTCGTTACTATAGTGCTTTTTGTCATTTGTTTGCCAAGACCAGATGACCTTGTTTAGGTAGATATTCCTAATTAAGCTAATTTTAAGAGGAGCGTTCCTTACTGAGGGCAGCATTTCATTCTCAGATTATAAGAATTTGTTTTAGTGAACTAAGTGCAGGTTTTTTTCATAATTTGGGTGTAATGGAGTCTTTTTCTTTTTAAAAAGGCCTCATACTGACCAACAGATAAATGCATGATTTTCTGGTGGTTAACTTGGAAGACTTCAATGTCATGACAGTAGTGATACATCACTGACGATATACTACTTAGTACAAAAATATTAATCTTGGTGCTGTTGTCTTTAAAATATAAGAATTGACCAGAATCTTATTAATTGTGGCCTGTATCTTAACTGTTTAAATACAATAGTGGATGTGCATTGAGCGACATGAATTATTCAATGTTCTTCCCTCAGAAAATAGCTACTGGGTATAAAAGTCTAATAATCTTGTTTTGAGTTACAATAAACTTCAGTGTTGTTCCACATAGAGAAGAAAACGGTACGTGAGAGTATAAATTATGTAGATCTGGATCTTTCAGTGTAGGTAGATTGAAACCTGCTAGCGATCAGTAGTGGATGGGCAGGTTCTTAGTCATGTTTATGGATGTTCCCATTGTATGTGGTACCTACTGGTGGCTTCCAAGCAGCACTGTTGAAGAGCGTAGATCAAATTGGAGCAGCTGCTTCCACTGCTTCCTCTACCTGTATTTATTCTGTAACTGAACTGCATGAAGAGGATTGAGCTTTGTGTGTGTGAACGTGTGGGTGTTTTGTTTTTTTGTGGTTGGTTTTGTTTTTTTTCCTTTTTTTTGAAGTAGGAAGAGAAAGGAATAAACTGTATACATCAGTGAATGTAGCTGTGACTATGCATTTCTACGTGCTTGAATTGTCAAAATGCCGTTTCATTTTGTTCTTGCTTAATGGGAGTCTTTCCTTACATCTTGCATGTCTGAAAAATTACTTGGCATTTTCAGGTACAGCATGTTGTCAGTGAATTATGTGTGGATTTTTTTACTCATCAGGTGCTGTTATATTACTTGGAAGAACCAATATGTTTCGCTTTAATCACCCCAAAGAAGCTGCAAAGCTAAGGGAAAAAAGAAAGGTGAGATTGAATCAGTTTTTGGGGAAATTTAAACCTGTTGTTAATACAGACATACTTTTTTTTGTTGTAGAATACTTTTTACTTTGCTTCACATACACTAGTTAATATTTCATCAAGTGAAACAAAACAAGAGTTTATAAACACATAGGTGTTGGTCTGATACATGTATTTTCTGGTCTGTTGTTAGAGTGGATTGCTGTCTTCCTTCAGCTTGTCTATGACAGATCTTTCAAAATCTTGTGAGAACCTGTCAGCAGTTATGCTTTATAATCCAGGGTGAGTATATTCTAAAATGCAGTTATTAGAGTTACAACCGTTCTTCATTTTAGTGTTTTGAATGTTCCAAATGGCAGTAATAGAAAATATTTTGTTCTCATGTTAATATTATATGCTTGTTAAATAACGGGCTTCTGAATGAAGCCAGAACTCTTCAGAAATGTTATTTGAACTAGTCCTTGCTGGAAAATGGGATGAGGTGACACTGAGGAACTTTCCATACTGTTTAAAACTTGCTTTTATCTGGGATCTCTCTACTTAATTGCACAAACAGTCACTACAGAAGCAAACAGCCACACTGATAGTAGGACCTGAAGCCCAGGAGACATTTGCATTGTAACCAAGGCAGTTCAGCACAGTAATGACATGGCAAATTTTACCTTTATGCTTTCTTCAGAACTACAAGTTAACTATTTTTCCTGAGAAAAATGCATTGTAAATTGAAAATTAAGGTTTCTTGAGTTCCTATAATGCTGGGGAAAGGCTGGGAAATTAATGTCTTATGTTCTCACCTATATACCTCCTAGTAGGTGGCCAAGTTAGGATGTGGAAAACAGTTTTATTATACAGTTACAATGACATAGACTGCTTATTGTAGAGAAGCTGCTTTTAATGGTTTTGCCAGTGTTCTTAAAATGACTTACAGAGAATTGATGGTGTTTTGTTCTAATTTTTTTTTTCAATAGCTAGTGCCTGTGTTTTGAATTGAGTGGGAGATGAGGCACTTTAACCACCTATGTGCTTTTCAAAAATTGACTGTGAATTGAATTACAGGCTTGGATAGCACAGCTTTATTCCTCAGTTTTACTGTGGGGTTGCTCTTTATCCACTAGTACTTGGGAAAATTGGACAGGAAATAATAACTTCAAGTTAAATAGTGTCTTAAATACAGTAAATATGTGTAATAACACTGCTTCAAATGTGACTGTTACTCTCTTGCTACTGAGCTTCCCACAGACATCTCAAGATAGTGAGCTAGTTGGTCATAAATTATGTCTCTTTTCAGAGATGAAAGAGAAGGGTAAAACAGCGTATGTATATTTTTCTATTTCTTTAGCTCTTCAGAGAGTTTGATTAAAAATTTCTAGTCACAGTTGCTAGTGTTACATTTTCTGTGGTCTGTGTTCCTGGCTGTTTTTTGTTACCTCTGTTTATTGATCAGCTACTGTGGGCTTTTCCCCTTCTTATAATACTGCTTTGTTACAATCCTGTTATCAATCAGTACTTGCAGTATACTGCACAGTACAGAGCTTGACTTTGCAGTCAGTGTAGAGTAGGATAGAATTTTTTTCCGCATTGCCTTGCTTTTAGTCTTTCAGATTTGCAGCCAAATCTAACGGGATGGACAAGGCCCAGCTGCAGGTGGGCTTAGGAATGATTCCCTGCCCAAGGAGTTCAGATTTCTTCAGATAATACCAGATTGTGTCTTAAAGAGGGAATTTTTCCTGTGACTCTTATTAAGGGAGTGGGGGAAATCTGGAGAATTACTTGTCTCTATAATGGAGTAGATTGCAGCAAATCCTTCTTTTTTCCCCTAATAAAATTTTGTGGAATATTGCTTATTTTTTCCTTATCAGTTCTTCAAACGTCTTGCCTTGCTTTACTGGAAATCAAGCAGTATGAACAATGTAATTAAGCTACCGATGTATGCAGCAATTTTTAGAAACACTACAATTTTCCCATCTGACGCATCTTGTAACTTTTATTTTCCTTTCTTGGGTGTGATTACAAGAGCACACTTGCTGTTGAAATTGAGGATAAGATTAGGTGAAATGCTCTTCATATTCCTGACTACTTTCATGCCTGTGTTTTATTAGACTATAAACCAGGAGCAGAGGGTTAATTATTGATATTCTCCTGCTAGTCTGCATTCAATTAATCTTTGTGAACTGGTTTGCAGGAATAGATATTTTGTCCTGCTTAATTTGTAAACACAAGAAAGGATTATGCTGAAGGCTGACATTACAGGAGGAATGCAGGTCTGCATGACTCTCACTTGTTTATAAGCAATAAAACCCATCTGGGGTTGTTCCATAGTCCCTGTTGTGTATATATGTTTTTCTAACTGAGGAAGCTTGTTGCATATTCATAGTTAAAGTGTCTAAAGATAGGGGTAAGAGTTTAAATGATGTCTAAAAGTATAGATGACATACCTAATAATGCACATTGGCCATGCAGTACAGAGGCAAGTGTTATTCTAATAGATCAGCAATTTAAAAACAGAAGTAAAGAAACGTGAGCCCTGGTCTTACAAATCAGTAGAAGACAGCATCTTCCACAATTAATGCATCTTTATGGCTGCAGTTTATCTTTATGGACAGCAATTTGGCAACAGCAGCTTTTCAGCTTAGGCTGGGGTTCTGTGACAATTTTCAATTTATTTATGTTGGTGCTAACACTGTTTTCGTTCTGTCTCCTCCTTTTTGACAGCTCTGGGGTTTTTCTGCTCACGTGGTGAGCTTGTCCCAAAGAAGTACTTCTGCAGAAAGTGTTACTTTAAGGGGACCAGGGGGCTGGAGGCATCAGATTTGTAGAGAGTTAGATGGCTTTGTAGGATGCTGGAGCTCTGTACTTCCAGCGAGGAATGCTGTGTAGCGAGTACAGTGCTGCAGTGGTTATTCTTCTGAGAGGTGACTGTTCAGCCCAGGTAAAACATATCATAAATTTGATCTCTGGGTGTCAAAGGCAGGGGGATTGTACCCAAGGCGTTGAGTAAGGGCCAGCATCTTGCTTCCTGGAAAACAGCAGATGGAAAAAGATGTCCTACTCTAAATTTGGGTTGGATTTTTTTTTTTTCATCAAGAACACTGTAGAAATGTGGTCCTTTGGTATGACCCTGTGTCACAATAGATTGTAGTATCAGTTTCTCATAACATACCGGTGTATTGCCCACCAGCATTGCAGATCTAGATTCAGTAGCTGACCCTCTGGAGTTGTTTTGTGTGACTTCTGTAGCTCACTTGGCATTCTGCCTATTGTTAATTTAGCACTTTCAAGACCACCTTTTCTTCCAGTTTCAGTATTCATAACCTAAATTCTGGCAGTTAAATTTGCAATTTCTGTAGGTTGCAATACATAGCTTGTAAGATCCAGCATCTTTAGCAATCAGTGGCAGAAGTGTCTGTGGGGTATTACCTTCAGTTGTCACACAAGCAGATAAATGATGGATCTTGCTTATGTATCTTTCCCATGTGAAAATCAGTGTTATCTTTAAATGTGTTTTCAGATGGCTGATCTTTGTGTGTGGCTTTTGTTACGTGCGTGTGGTTTTTGTTTGGTTCTTGATTTCCAGTATGTGGAGATAGTTGCATAAAATTTTGGCTTAATGTGCAAAATTCTTTGTTCTGCTTGTTCCCAGTCTTTGTCTTTAATCTGGTGTCATGCAACACTGCTTCAGATAATAAGCTTTGGTTAAAATAGAATTTTGTGCATAGATTTATGCTGAAGATTTCATTTGTGGACCTTTTGTAAGTTACATTATACTGTAACTCTAAAACCACTCATGAGAAACGTTGGTCTTGTCGTGGATTTAGCATGGGGTTTTTTGTTTTATTTATTTATTTTTTTTAAATTAATCTCATAAATTGGGCTACTGAGCAGCATTGTAACATCTTTGTAGTCCTGCCAGTACTCAGTCTTTCCTAATAGATGTAGTACCAGATTGCACTTTTGTGCTGTGTAAATTAAGCTATTGTAGTACTGTGCTAGTATAACTAGACGTCCTTTCTCTGTAGTTTATCTCCACTGCTCTTATCACTAGATATGCCACATTTTCCAGGAAAATAGTGACTATTTAATTCAACACTGATCAGATTAAGTTCCTTTGTGGTAGATCTACAAAAGAAGGAGTGAATTCTAGTCTCTAATATCTGTATGTTTCTTTTTTTAATTTCAAGCTAATTTTTTTTTCTATTCGCAGTAGTGCTCACATTAATAAAGGGAGTAGAGGTTACGTGAAAAAGAGTTTTATTATGGATAGAATAAACTGGAACATCACTCTTGCATCTGTGCTTTGTAAAACTGGCAGTGATTTGTTATAGCCAGGGATTATTTTATTTTTGATGATGCTGAGATATTTTTTTTGGACTAGCTTGTTAAAGAAACGAGGTTTCTGCAATCATTGACTGCCTGTCCTCCTGTCCTGAAATAGCTTTGAGCCCATAACCAGTTTGAAGCAAATATTGCAGAGGTAATGGTCTCACAGGTGGTGAATTCTTAAATATATTGAGAAAATAGGCAGCTGGCTAAGGAAGACAGGCATCGTTATTACCCCTGCAGAAATAAAGGCTGCAGCTTGAGTGCCTTTGGTAAAGAACAGAGATGCTGTGAATAAACCCATGGTAGGAGAACCTTCAGTGGAGCTTACATCTTCTTAGGCACCACCAACTCTACGCAGCAGCAAAACACCAGGCTGCATTAGTTCTTCTCTTGGGAGTATTTTCTTGTCTAAAATGCATTAAACATTTCATGCATTAAACATGTTTGGAAGCTGTTGATTGGGGTTTTGATCCATATTTGGCTTTGGAAATAACCATTTTCACTGAAGAAAGAGCCGCTTCTGCATAGTTTGTTCTCCTCCTTGGAAAACCTTCTTTCATTTCAGTGTAAGGTAAAACCGATTGTCATGACACTGGTGTTAAACGCATTAGAGGCACTTCCTCAAAGAGAAAATTAGAGAGTTTTCACCACTGACCTGTTGTTATATCAGACTGATTGCTATAATGGCTCATTTTCCTTGTATCAGATCTTAATCAAAAACGAGTTACCATTTTTATGCTTATATAAAATATTTTTGCCAAATTACATGTTTTGTAGGACAGTCAAAATATCAAAAGATTTTTGCTCTGGGTTTTGAACATTATGTTAGCTGATCCGAAACACTTCACTTCATTATGGCTTAACCAAGCATGGGAATACTTGTAAATCATCTTTGCCAGCTGTCTAAGCAAAGATGGTCTACGTTTGACAGCACCCAACAGACATCTGCATTTTCAGAGACCAGAGCTATGTTCCCCGGGGTCTGTATTATTTTGGACTGAGGTAATGATGAATATAGTGGCATTTGTCAGCCAAGCCCTAGGTAAGAAGTGATAACTAACAGCTATGAATTTCAGAGGTAGAACATAGCCAGAGTGAGGGTTTTTGAGGTATACTTATTAAAAAAAAAAAAATAATAATAAAGGGGAGGGAAAAAAAAAGTGCATGGTAAGCATTAAATTACACTTTTGCTTTCTGACTGTCCCTTAAGATTGCTTTTCATTCTCTTTGCGTAACTTCATGGATTTTGCATTGCTGTTACAGAAATTATGATAAAATTAAAAATACTAAATTGTTGTCCTCTCTCCTTGGGCTATAATGTTGAGATAATGCCTAGAAGTGCCTGTCTCAGATAGTCTTAATGCAGATGTGAAGAGGCTCTTGGTGAAACATTTATATGAAGGCTCCAGATGTCTGGAGTTGTGTATAAAAATCTACATTTGCTAATCTCTTGGGCATCGTAGAAGGTATTTCTTAAAATGAACTTCTGAGAAATAGGGAAAAATGGAATTTGTTGAACTAGTCTTTCTCCAGTTTTGTAGTGATTAGAAAGATGCTTCTTGAGCATATAAAAATCAAAGTTTATTTAAATAGCTTTACAAATGTTAAATTATTGTAGTGTTTTTTGCATGTTTCCAAGGGCAATTCCTTTTTGTTGTAGACATTTGTATGATTTTTTAGAAAGAAATATTAAAAATATATTATATATTAATTATCTTATCTTATTTATCTTATCTACGTAAGTGTGGTCATGACATCTTAAACTGTAGTTTGTCAAATTTTTAAAGTTAACTCGTGGGGCAGTCTTGCGTTCTTTCAGTGTTTGTGGACTGTCTCACTAACCTGCAAATTCCTTAAGATGTAGCAGGCCTGAAATAACTGGATATTTTTGTATTTGGTTGAATATCTCTGTCTATATGTAGGTTCTCTATGCTTTTTTAATATTTACTTTGAAAAATGAATGCTACGCTTCACAGGAAGTTGAGGTTTTTCAACCCCATGGATTAAATTATACTAATGTTTGAGGTTTTTTCTTTTTCTTGGGAGGAAAATGAAGGTACTAAAAACATGCCACAATGTAGTTTCGTAGTTCTTTCCTTTCTCAGAATAACCATGTTAATAAACTATAGGAAGAGGAGCATCACTTAGACTATCATTGGCATTTGAAAAATGTGTTTAGAAAGAATAATTTTTTAAATTTTACTCTTGAGTTGTAATGTGACAAATGTTCTATGAATCTAACCAATTTAACCTCTAATAAAACAAACTGTTGTTGACTTTAAAATATTCTGTATCGCTAATATGTTTTTTCTATCAATTCCTTTCTTAATTGATCGCTCTGTTTCCCTCTGCCTCCCATGGCAGTCTTTTCCCTGTAAAAGGACCGATCTGTCTAAGGTAGAGAAATTTCTATATATTGATTGCCACGTCCGCATGTAGTTAACTTGCAGAGGCTATGCTAATCATTTATCTCTTTTGTTTAACTTTACTTTTTAAATTGTTCTTTTTTTTCCCCCAGAAATTAATTTACTTTTCTGATTGCACTTGTGTCAGACAGCATGATATCTAATTTGTAACCCTAATGAAGGGAGTATTTTCTGTTATTGTAGACAGTAGTTTCATAAAACTCTTGATTCATACCATTGTTATAATCTTCTAAACAGACACCAAATTGCACCATAACTTCCTTTTTTTGTGATATTCAAGAAATAACAATCTTTTTATTGTGTTGTTTGTTTTTTTTAATCAGGCTAGAATTTGAGAGACAACAACGAGAGGAGCTTGAAAAATTGGAAAGTAAAAGGTAACATTCTCTGTGGTCTTTATGTGTGTGTGTATATATATATATATATATACATGCTGTAGACTCATTTAAATCGTTAATTTGGAATCAGGGTGTTATTCAGCAAGTAGAGGATCCTGATATAAATAAATCTTCTTCATCTTTAAAGAAGATTTTGGTTATTTTCTTGAGCTATTTATTCTTATTGATTAGTAACAGATTGGCAAGCTGCATTGTAGCTAACTGTGATCTTTAACAAAGAAAATACCAAACACAAATGTTTGAGGAGGGTAGATTATATGAATGGAAGATATTACTCTTGCTCTTAACTTTCATGGCATTATTTTAAAAGCTGCCAAATGACATTTACTCAGATCTTTTTTATGGTTTAGTTGCCTTTTGGATTGAGTCTCGATTGGAAAAACTCATGTTATAAACTCTACTTCTCTTGAATTAAACTGTAGTGCTGCTATGGGCATTCCAATCATAGTTATCAGACCATTATTTCAAAATCAGTTGGAAATACAAAAGAAAGTATTGTTGTCAGCTGGGAAACAGCACTGACTGTTCTGGCTCATCACACCTGCTAAGATTTACAAGTAATAACTCTCACCTCATTGCAAATCCCAGCATTGATTAGATTCACAAGCTAAAAGACACTTTCTGCCATCTCAGCTTTAGAATGCTTACTCCATTTTGAAAGAGCTGCTTATAGTTGGACTAAATTAAGTAAACTCAGAAAACCCCTGCAACTCTGAAACATTAGAAGATGTTATTCAGAAAACGATTCAACAGAATCATGGATATTTGTCCTCTTTGATATATTGGTAGGATTTGAATTCAGATTGTGCTGAAGTTGTGTTGCCTTGTGCTTTAATTTATCTGACTTAAACTTCTCACAAAATAACTAACCAACTTGCAGGTTGTCTCTACGTGTATTCAGGCAGTTGTGTTGTGAGGATAATGGTGACCTTCAAGTCTCAGTCTATCCTCATTTGGAATGCACTAGAACCTTTAAAAGAGAGACTGCACATGACACTTTTTTTCTGAAAGTAATTTCTCTCTCATGTATGTCTGTTCATAATCTTATAATTCTGTTTATCGATACTTCAGTTGGGTTCACCTAAAGAGAAGTCATTGTTTTAATTCATTCATTTAATTAAAGTCCTTGACTTAAATTTGGTGAGGGAAATTTCTAATCAAGTCCTTTTATATAAGAACATATGTATATATAAAAATATATATATTTACCCTTTGCTGAGTGCATGGATGTGTTCTATCAATATTTAACTGGATTTGACAGAAGTAATACAGTCTAATTTTATACTAACATAAGTGTTTATATAGCATGTCTTCCTATAACTTCATATGTCCAGAACTTTTTATGTTGAAATAGATTATTTGAGTCTTTTTACCATTTGCCTCAATCATTGAGTCATTTCCAAGCAATGTAAGATCTCAACCTGTGGCAAAGCAAAACTATTAAAAAAAGAAGCGGATATATATACTGCAAAATCCTTGTCCGAACCTTTTTAATTTCTGAGCAGTATGTTCTCTTCTGGAAAAATAGAAAAGTTTGACTTATTGCATGTAAATGTTTTTCTAAAGGAAACAAATAGAAGAGATGGAAGAAAAACAAAGATCTGACAAAGCAGAACTAGTAAGAATGCAGCAAGAAGTGGAGTCGCAGCGCAAAGAGACAGAAATAGTACAGCTGGAAATTCGAAAGCAGGAGGAGAGTCTGAAACGGAGAAGTGTTCACATTGAGAGCAGGTTAAAGGATTTGCTGGCTGAGAAGGAAAAATTTGAAGAAGAGAGATTACGGGAACAACAGGAGATAGAGCTTCAAAAGAAAAAGCAGCAGGAAGAAATTTTTGCCCGGGTCAAAGAGGAGTTGCAGCGACTGCAAGAACTCAATCATAATGAAAAAGCAGAGAAAATGCAGATTTTCCGTGAATTAGAAAAACTTAAAAAGGAAAAAGATGAACAGTTTATTAAGCTGGAATCGGAAAAAAGGAGACTTGAAGAACAGGAAAGGGAGCAAGTGATGCTGGTGGCTCATCTAGAAGAACAGCTTCGAGAGAAGCAGGTCATGATAGAGCTCCTGAAGAGAGGAGATGTACAAAGAGTTGAAAAAGAGAAAAGAGATCTTGAAGATATTAGAGAATCTCTTTTGAAAGTCAAGGAAGCCCGATCTGAAGGTGATGAAAACTGTGAAGAGTTAGAAAAAGCCCAGCATGATTTCGTAGAGTTTAAAAGGAAACAACTGGAACAGTTGACTATTTTGGAAAAAGATTTAGTTCAACAAATGGATCACCTAGAAAAGGAAATAGCAGATGAAAAAAGAGCTCTGGAACACTTAAAATTTGCACATGAAGAGCATGTAAATCTCAAGAGAGATGATGAAAACTTTGTCGATGCCGTACTTAAGGCTGAAGAAGTTGACAAGGTAAAGCCAGCGGAGTACAGGCTCCAATCTAAAGTACGCCAGCTTGAGTACCTGAAGAGTAATCATTTGCCAGCTCTGCTGGAAGAAAAACAAAGAGCTTCTGAAATCCTTGATAGAGGCTTGTTAGGGTTAGATAACACTCTTTATCAAGTAGAGAAAGAAATGGAAGAAAAAGAGGAGCAGCTTGCCCAGTATAGAGCTAGCACAAATCAGCTGCAGCAGCTTCAAGAAACCTTTGAATTCACAGCCAACGTAGCTCGTCAGGAAGAAAAGGTTCGGAAAAAGGAAAAAGAAATCCTTGAATCAAGGGAAAAACAGCAGAGAGAGGCGCTGGAGCAAGCTGTTGCTAAGTTAGAAAGGAGGCACTCTGCTTTGCAACGTCGTTCGACGATAGACTTTGAAATTGAAGAGCAGAAACAGAAGCTCGCCACCTTGAACAACAGCTGCAGCGAACAGGCAGGTCTGCAGGCTAGTCTGGAAGCTGAGCAGAAAGCCCTGGAACAGGACCGAGAACGGTAAGTCCTGTGGTAACCTCCATTTGTTAGAACTTGTCCATGAAAAGTGAATAATTTCATACCTTAGATGTTGAGAGAGCGCTTTGTTCCATGTTCCACTATTTGAGTTTCTGGATGAGTCTCAAGTAGTTTACCCAGTATTGAAGCTCTGTACTGCTTTTTAAAGGATTCTTTCTCACTCATTAGTGTCTGTTGTGTTCGGATACTTATCCCATCCTTAGCAGTATAGATTTGCATTTGCCATCACAGTACTTAAATTGCTTTACCCGTTTCGAAAGCTCAGCCAACCTTATGTTCTACCCTCACAAAAACATGTAGCATCTAACAACTTTTTTCTCTTAAAATATTGATGAATACCACTTGGATTCTGGATCAGTAACCCGCTAGATGTTTGTTCAGTATTTGGAGCCTGATAGTTATCGTGGACAACTCTGTGTCTCAGCTGACAGTGTCCTGAACAGATTCTGGTATTCACAGTAAACAGTGCAATGTTTAATGTTTTATTGTTGGTTTCAGGGCTAAATAAAATAGAGTAGCCATATATCCATGATAAATTTGATGGTGGTTTTTAAGCTTATTTCAAAATATACGGTGGCTGTAATACAGTTCTATGGGATGACAAACCCCTTTAGACACAGAAGCAACTCCATCAGTTATACACGTGGTATCTGGTAGCATAATATTCAGCCTGAGTATGGGAGGCTCAGAAAAAAGTGATTCGCGTAAGGAAGGGTCTTCCTATGTGGAAGAGGAAGAAATCTTTAGTTTTATTTTTCACCTGAGCAAAAGTCTGCTGGGATGAATGCATTTAATCCATGCAGAATGGAAAACAGGCAGAATTGATGCTTTCAAATGTGGTGTCTGATTTGCTGATACTAGAGCTTTAAAACCTGTCATTATTGGCGAAACAATGATGTGTTTTTTCTTGAGGTAGCATTTGTCATTTTTTTTTAATATTGCACTGATTATCTGACTCTTCTTTCACAAGCCCTTCAAACAGATGCTTGATTATAAAAAACACCTAATAAAAGAAACTTGCCTCTAGCCAAGTTGAAGAGCACTTCTCTATCCTTTTCTTTTTAAACCATTATCAGAAGACAACAGTTCCTTTCTATACCCCATGTAAAGGTTAGGTTTTCACCATTTAGAGCCACATTGTGTGGATTTTAGTCAAGAATTTTCAGTACTGATTTATAATTTTGTTGTGGATATTGCCATTATTTTCCATAATTGTCTTGAACATCAAATCTTGTTTTCTGCATAATGCATCTCTCTTGACTGAAGTCAGCTATAAACAACTGGAGGTTCCACAAAAATAAACAGCTCAATTGCCCTCATGAGATTGCTGGGTTGTGTGATAAGTGAAAAAATATGTCATCAGCTAGAAGACTGAGGATTGGAAAAGATACCGAAGAAGTGAAAAGGTTTTTTTTTTTTTTTTTTTTTTTTTTTTTTTTTTTTTTTTGTTTTTGGGAAAGGACTTTAAAATTTTAAGTTTTTCAGTGCGTGGGTGA
>NW_015090786.1:9583272-9586479 GCF_001431845.1 Calidris pugnax | reverse complement strand
TTTTTTTTTTTTTTTTTTTCCTTGTTTACTTTTACTTAGTTTGTGCGAAAGGACTTTAAACTTTGAAGTCTTTCAGTGCATGGCTGAATAATTCAGTTCAGAATGTTTTTCTGAATGTTGTGGCAGAATAAAACCTGAAGATACATGGTAGTATGTTAAATGTCTCAGGCTACTTATCGCTCTTCTGTTTGAGTTTACATTTCACAGTACGCAATGTCTTGGGCACTATAGTACGTATATGGATGGTCTATGTTTCTTATTTGATGTGTAGATACCATTATATGATGATGTGCTGTGGTTCAGATCAGTGTTTACTCCCTAAAAGTGCTTAAATGCAATATTGGTTTGAAATGCTCTATGAGCTAAGCATCCATCATAATAGGATAAAATGCTTTTTCCAGTTTGAATAATATGTTCGCTCCAAGTCTTTCACCTACAGGTATGACCTCCAAAACGATAATTTGAAGTTAACTTATACTGGAATAATGCATACACGTTTTGTCTCTACTGGCAGAGGTTTGTGGCAATAGTATGAACATAAAACAACTTCAAAGGCTTCTTTGTGACAATGGGATGTGTTGCTCACAAGTGGAAGGTGCACTTTAGTGTACTTACTGCTGGCTGCATCCCACGCCTGCAGAAGTTTATAGCTATAGGAAGTGATATCTCTTGATAGTAGGATGTTTACAAATCAAGAGATAAGCTTTGTTCCTTGAATGTAATTCTGATTTTTGTGGTTAAATTGATTTTCCATAGATGCAAACGCTCTCCTATATCTATCAGACAGCTCCCATCCACTTCCCCTCAGGATACAAGATTGTTTTGCTGCTAATCAAAAGAAACAGATGGCTTCTGGCAGTGCTGCAAAAAGTACTCTAAAAATGAAGTAACAATTCAGCCTGCTTTATTCCAGCCTAATTCTCAGCATTCGTCGTCTCTTTATTTTTCTATTTTAACCTCCAGGACGCAATAAAGTAGTAACATAGTACTTAAATTTAGATATATGCAATTGTAGGATAAGTGGTAGAATCCCAGCTTTGCATAGTTTCCCCTGCTTTTGCAGGAACTTCTCTTTTATTTATTAATTTTCAAGTAACCTTTAGAAAAACAATTACCTTTAGAGACAAAAGTTGTAATGGAAATGGGGAAAATTATTACTGTGTTACTAATCTAATCTCAGCTACGCTTAAACTGAATAGTATATTCTGTTCTGTGCATAAATCTGGCTGGTATGCAATTGATTTGTTAAAGAAAGTGAGGAGGTTTCCATTTCAGAAGATGATTTATTAGGTTTATATAAAATAAATATTAGATGTTTTATTTTGTAACTAAATTTTTGAGCAGACAGAAGGAGTAAGCGGAAAATAAGATTTATATGTATAGTACGTAATTTAAAGATTTTTCTTACAGATACGTTTTGCCACATCATTGTTTTAGTCTGTCTTTTGGGGTTTTTTGGAATAGTGCTGTATTTGGCATTTTTAATTTCCTTCCCCCCTGCACCCTCCATTTATTCATTTGCTTTATACTGAAAGCTAATAACTGAGGTCATTGATGGAGTTCTGTAATGAGGAAAGTTTATTCAAGTGATCCTAGAAGACAGGTTAAGTCTTGTGAATTAATATTTAATGTGTTGACTTAAATACCTTTTGAATTGGAAATTATTGAAGTTGTTTTATTTAACTAAGACTGCTTTTGTAATCTGTTTTTGAGCTATTTTCCTATCTAAGTATGCCTAAAGAACAATTACAATTTTTGTATTGTCATAAATGTTAATACCTACGATCATACATATGCGTGTGCCAGTACTTCCCATAAGAGTGATGGGTGTCAATGGTACTCTAAAACAAAGTGAATTACATTTTAAGATCTCTTTATAGCCTGGACCAAGAAATTCAGCAGCTGAAGCAAAAAATTTATGAAGGTGATGGTGGTCAGAAAGGAAATCATGGAACTTTAGAAGAGAGACTCTCCCATAGTACTTCCCCTACCGGCCCAGCAAAGCCACAGCCATCCCCTGCTCCGCTGGTTGATGACAGGTGGGTAACCTGCATTTCTGCAGTGTTTGGATAGCAATGCAAACAGCAGCTTTAGAAAAGAAATGTTTTGGAAGTTCATTCTGCCGGAGTTGAGTTGTAATTAAATACTGTAATTGTACTTAAAGACTAGTCTGGAAATAAAATTAATTTGCTGCATTTTACTTTAAGTAACCAACAGGCTAATCTGCTGATCTGGTGCAGTTTGTTTTAGAATAGAGGTTTGTGGAAGAGGTTTGTAGGCTTACATGTATTTCAATTGGTTTTGTGTTTACAGTCATTTGCCTACATGATATTGCTTTATATACACTTAAGGCAACAAGGAAAACAAAATGAAAAGGTCTTAAGCCTTTTTAAATAGGGCAGCTGCCTGGTATCACTTAAAACCTATTTCCTCTCTGTTCTTTTTACACTTACACAATCAGTTATTAGCATCAACTCTTCTGTTGAAGACCAAACCTTGGTCAGCCCGAGTTGCCAGTATTCCAGAAGTGATAAAAGTGGACCATTAAGTAACTAAAGATGCAGCCCCAGCCTTCTATTTCTTCTACATCTCTTGTACCCTCAGTGCCACTTGTATGTAGAGCTGTACACACGGCAGTGGCTTAACCTGTGGTCCATTAAATTGTCTAATTGTGATAACAAATTGTTAACCTTTGCCAGTTAAATGAACACATGCTCAAAAGTCCGTGTTCCTTAAGGAGCTATAAAAGTGGTCTAACATGAAGCCTGCCAGTTAAGAGTTGTGCAGTACTTAAAGTACATAAGTGCTTCAAAGAGCCCGTTAGCCTGTCTTGATTTTTATCTAAGAGTATACTTTTTTAAAAAAGCTTTTCTATATCTTGAAGGATAAATGCCTTTATTGAACAAGAAGTGCAGAGAAGGCTCCAGAGTATTCATCATAAAGCTGAGGATAATGACGTTAGCTTGTCCTGGTCTACAGAGAGTTTAAAGGTGAGCAGACATGGGTAGGAAATCCTGATCTTCAATGCACTATGTGAAACCACTGATTTGGTTTTATTATTCAATAATTTTTGTGTTTTCTTATATGTACTTAATTTACAAAAAAATTAAACAGTAAATCGGGAATATCAGTTGTAGATTTTGCTCATCTCTTTTTTTTCCCAAAGGCTGTTGTATATGGTATTCTTTTTTTTTTTTTTTTTTTTTT